>NW_010229010.1:8906-40802 GCF_000690775.1 Eurypyga helias
AGGCACATGTCCAGTGGCAGAAGATTGCAGAACACGGCTGAAGGATGCAGCTACAGAAGTGTTTTAATTAGAAGCAGTACAACGCTATCACATGGACATCATCTTTAACTCTTTCTAAGGTGTTTCGCGTCCATGCAGGAATACCGGCACAGGGTATGGCATGCTTAAGAGCCTGTTCATATAAAGTTGATAGAGAGTTGACAAGTGTAAGATTAAAAAAAAAATTAAAAAAAAAATTAAAAATTCCTTAACAAAACCAAACGTATCTTATGGTTCTCTATCCCTTGGATCAGAAAGCACAGTTAATATTTCTGACCTAACAGGATCTTTGGGAAGAAGTTCTCTGGTCCTGCACTCTATCTGGGCTGTGACCTCCCTGTTAAACAGCAGACCTCTGCCACCCGCATGGAAAGCACTGGGAACCCTCTGGCAGGCTGCCGCTGCAGACACAGCTCCGTGGGTTTCCAGGGCTGATTGTGATGAAGGATGCACAAGTATTTTTAACATACGAACCACAACTTCAAGGTGAAATGCTGCTACCAAAGAAGTTAATGGAGAAACGAGTTCTGCCATTCACTGCACTGGCAGCGGGATTTCTCCCAAGCCTTTAGTGTCTCTTTGTAGATATAGATGCTATAGCTGCATATTATTGCAATAGAAGCATCTATTGTAACCCCTGATCTTCATGCAAAAGCTTCCTGGAAAGTTTTCCTTCAATATGTGTTTCATCTAAATCTGGAAACATATTTGATAGAAATTCACAGGAAGACATTTTAAACCATTTGAAGTTACTGGGGCTGACTAATTTATTCCCAGAAAGAATGTCACGCTAAGATTTTCTCCCCTTCATGAGTACCACAGAAATTCACAAAGAATTAAACTCAACCTCTGATATGTGGCATGATTTGAATGGGTCTGCGAAGAAAAGTGTTGTATATGCTTTATATAAAATTAGAACTAATTTTAATGACAATTTCCTGATAGTCATTTAGTAACCACTACAGATTTTAGCAGAATTAAGGAAAGTATGATCCTTTACGTGATACCACTGGGAATTTGGACGAGTTAGTTATTTTGCTACTGCAGTGATCCTCTCTCTGACTTAAGACTTATATTCTCAGGCTGTTGCTGGAGTGATTTGCAGGAACAAGAGTGGAAATGCCTCTCTCGAGAGTCACCTAGCAAAATCCCCTGAAGCAGAATGAAGCATCTCATCGTTGACAACACAAAAGCAACGAATATGCTGCTCTCCAAATCAGTGCTCTGTGGAGATTCACAATCTACAAGATGTAAAAGGACACAAGGAAGATGACTTTTATATTGCCTTAAAATCACTGGAAGCAAAGGTAATGCAATTGAAGCAGCACTTGCCCTCAGCAAATTCTGTGAATGGCCTCTAGCATTTTAAAAACAAGACGGTGAAGGAAAACGTCCAGAAAAGCAAAATTCATTCAGTTTACTGTCTGTGGGGATATAGCATCACTGCTTGAGGTCTTAACAGCAATCTGAAAAATTCTAGAGGATGATAGAGGTGGTATCATTGCAAGTCATACACTGCCCACCCCATCTAGCTGTCCTGTCTGTTTGCATGACTGAAAACGCCTTTGGAAGGCAGAAGGGATCATACTCGTTTCTGTGGGACAGATTCCCAGTTAAAGCAGTTGGGTACCACTGGTTTTGTACATTGTATTTCATAGTTGTAAACTGTAGAGGGAAGGAGGGATCTAGTGTGCATTTTCACTTTAATGAATCCCCAGAAATAAATGTAGATTTAAACAGAAACACTTTGCAGCTCTAGGAAAGTTTGCCAGCCTATTCTTTTGTTCATTATTTTCATTTTTGGCCTGTTTTGCTTATATAATTAATATTTTATTTTGCTCTTCACAGTCAAGCTTCCGTTCTTCCCACTCCCATTCCTTCCTAGTCAACTCTCTCCCCCTTAACTTCCATCTTCTTTCATATACATAGCGACTTACAGCACAGAGCAACAGGAAAGTTTTCCTCAAAGACTTCAGAGATTTTTTGCCTCTGACACAACTTTGTGTCTTCTTCTGCCTTTGTGTTATCCAAAGAAGCTGTTTGCAGCTGTAGAAGCAGGAAGGCTTACCTTGCACCTTTCAAGAAAACACCCAAGTGTTGTCAAATAAAGGGCCTAAGCTTTGAGCCTCTCGCAGTGATGAGGAGAAAACAATTTATACCGACATTCCTGTTTCTGCATCCTGGGAGAATACGAGGGGTTGTGATTCCACAGTCTGCTTGTCAGGGAACAGGCAGCTTGAAAGCAGAGCTCCTGTTCGCTGAATTTACTCCACCCTATTGAACAGGAGGAGGAAGGCAGGAATAGCATACACATATCTATCCACTCGTCTTCGCTGAAAAATGCTCCTGGCTGGGTATCTGAGGAGATGACACAGACAACATAAGAAATAAAACCTTTATCAGCAGGTCTCCAGCCAGCTGGTATTTCTGGTTTTGAAACACTGAAGCACTGAAGCTGCCAGAGCAACCTTTCTGTTTCAATTTTTCACGCTCTACTGTCTTCATTTTTTATCTTGATGAAGCCCACCTCCCCATACACAGACTGCAAGTCAGGACTGCAGCATTCTGGAAGCTTCTCCAGCTTCAACAGAGTGAAAAGTGGTGGAAACATGAAACAGCCCAGCCAGCTGCCCACCCTTCCTCAGCCAGCTTGGGTGGTTGTCCGCCTCTGCTCCTGCTGCTGAAGCCAGCTCCTCACTGGCAGCCCAGCTGCCCAAGAGCTCCGGGGAGCCCAGGGAGGCAGGTCCCAGCATCCCCCATCCTCCCAGCCCACAGTGATGGCACCCGCCCTGGTTGGGCTCCAGATCCGACACAAACCAGCGCAGAACACACGCTGGAAATGCACGAGATCCAGTGTACAAAGTACATCTCCTACAGGAAAAAAGCAGCCTGGGAAATCCTGTTCATCGATGCACACCTAGTTTGTTCCCCACACTTGTCCTTTGTGGCAGTGTCCTTTGTGGTCAAGAGGCAGCCAAGAAGAATCCTGCTTTTTGAGTTCATTAACCTAATCAAGTCTGAGGGAGCTTGTGGGATTTTGTGACTGTAGAGTGAACAGTTTTGGAGGGTTGTTTTCTACTGCCACTCATGAGGGTACAAAATACATTCAGGTTTACTCAGATGCTCAGGTCTTTGTCAAGGCTATGCAGTCTTGTAACACTTATCTGGATTTTCCAGATGTCCCGCAGTACCCTGGAACAGTAATTCTAATCAGGCTGTATGTCACGCGGAAACCCCAGCCGCATTCGCTGCAGGTGCCAGTCAGCTATCTGGGCAGGGCATATGCAATTAAAACTTGGTCTCTGCAAGAGGTGCTGAACAAAACTATCATAATTCATTTCTCTTTTGTTTCCAAAGACCAAAAGAAAACAAAGGGCTTAATTCAACTCTGGAAGGCAAAACAGTCCATTGACTTTAAGGGGGGAGCAGAGCCGGAATTAAAATTGAATTTTTGAACTGCCGTGGACCAGATGTTTTGTGTTATGGCTACAATAGCTTCTGCAGGATATTATCTGCAAAGTCCTTTTGGGATCTTGTGCAATGAGAGATACTATATAAACACTGATATTAATTATCCTGCTATTGTGAACACATATCAAATTTTTAATATTGCAGATGTCTCTTGTTAATATTACGGCTTTAAAAATATGATTTACATTTAAAAACAAGTGGGTTTGTTTTCAGTCCTGACAAGAAAAATAACCAAAAAGGGGACCTACCAAAGTGTCAGTCCAAGGAAACAAATCAGCTTAGGGTAATCTTTGAACTAATCCTCATACATTTACCCCTTGACTTGTGTCTGTGGACGTGAAAGGTTTACATAACGCTGCCTGTACATGATTGCTTGTGATGCTGTGAGTTTCTAAATGAAGTTGTGTCCCAAGCTTTTTCATAGAGTAGTGAGGTTTTATTCATAAATACTCTAGTCCCCTGGGGTTTTCTTCATTAGCTCTAAAGCTTCAGATAGTTTAAAAAAGTATGTCAGTTAGCACTAAACACACTTTTCAGAGTTGTAGTAACAGGAAAATCCTCTACAGTACCATTTACAACAAACTCGGTTCCATTAGAAATCAATACTCTTCCCATAAATCCAACCTATTTTCCTAACTCGAAAGATCCCTTAAAATTTTACATTTATGCTATGCAGCCCCTTGGTCACTACTTCAACAGCCTGCGTAAATTAAGTGTTTTACCACAGTGCCACCATGTGGGAAGTGCCAGCGCCTTCCTTGGGTGCCTGCCTGGGCATGGAGCAGCAGTGAAAAAAATGAGAAAACAGGAGTACAAGCCCTACCTGCCAGGCAAGGAGGAAATGGAGAACTTGAAGAAATTATGGTTCTTCAGTACTGCCTACAGTCTTAGCAAATGGAAAAAGTAAACACATTATTGCAAAGAAAGCAGAACAATGGTAATACAGGGAATATTGGAAAAATACTGTAAGTAAAGTGAAGGAAAGGATACACATGATATAGACAAACATTTGAAAGTGTTACAGCATAACGTGGTATCTGTATTCAATTAAGATGTGCTTAGAACATAACATTTACAGTGTGCTAACAGATGTATAAGTCAAGCATGCAAGTGTAAATTATCACCTTCAGGTTTTGGCATGAGGAGACTGTCCACAGATACAGTGCATATAGGGCTTCAGGATAGTTGGGATTATTCTTGGTTCCGAGCTGGAACCCAAAACCCGAACTGAAATCTGAATAGTAATAATATGTGAGTAAAATCTCACTGTCATTCATCTGGAGGTTTGGATGCAAAGACTGCAGGAGTGTTGATGATTTCAGTTTTCAGCCCTTGGATGCTTCTCCTTTCTGACCACTGAATAAGTGCACTCATGTTTGCATTTTCATTCAAATCAGACAGTCTCTGAACTGAGCCTCCCAGTCATTCCCTCTTCATCCCTTTTGGTTTGCATCACAGAGCAGTTTCTGAAAGGCGATGTTGATTACTTTCCAATAAAACTAAACCAGAAGAGGTGCTCCAGCTGCCAATGTGTTAGTCCATTGAGCATCTACTAGATACAGAGTGAAAACCCCCAAATATGTGTAATATGGATGTTGCATTCTCAGCACCAACTGTTTAAACCTGCAGTTGCATTCTCAGCACCAACTGTTTAAACTGTTTAAACCTAAACACCTATTGCACTGCATGACTTCGTAGTGTAAAAATAAACTAGATAATAATGCTTCATTTTTGTATTTCCAAACTCCAGTACTGCATCATGATAAACAAAGAGCATCATTGCTTCTTGTAAATCACAAAAGACACTTAGTTCATTACACCTACATTTGCAGCATGCCAGTGCCCACTGCCTACATTTTCTCAGCTATGCTTTTGAGGGGAAAACAATGATTTTGTCACATATTCAGTAATGGAAACTCCATATATTTGTCCCACCACACACAACATTATTGTTCCTCTCATCTTTGCTATGAAAAATCATCTGTCAGACAGATACAGCTTTTCTGTGCAATACTGGGTCACACAACAACAAGTCAGTTCGTAGAAGGTTTTCTCCCATTTACTATTACTCCTTTCTGTAGGAATCTGAGAGGGATTACCTAAGGATGAAAACATCAGCCTAATATGGAGGATATTGTGCTTCGCTTCACAGTCCTGTTACAGGACATGTCACCTTTACATGTAATTACAAACAGCTTTCAGTTTGAATTCAACCAAAGACCTGAGCAACCTTATAATTACCTTGCAGGGAAAGACCAGACAAGGCACAAATCCTAGCATAACTGATGCCATTTGACTTTCACAGGTGGCATATAAAAAGTCTGAAGTAAATGTGTTTGCTTTTCAAAGAAATATAAAAATAAGTTCCCAGTGTCAATATCATCCTCCCTTCTTCCCTTCCTTCCTTCCTTCCATTAAATGTTTCTAAAGCTCTAAATTTGTTCAGCATCTAGGAAAATACTTGTAAAGCCCATTTAATATTTACAGATGTTTAGTGGCAGGAATAGCAACTTCCTTTTACATTTCCCAGCGGATGCCTCATGCTTCGTATTTCCCTGAGCCTGTCACAGCGTGTTACATCACTCTGGGAAGCTGAAATAAAGATGAATCATTTGTGAAGCTCCTGTATCACCTCTTGGTCAGCTTTTCCAATTGCATCAGAGTAAACTGATAAAGAAACAGAAAGTTTCTCTCATGATGAACAGATAATGCTTCAGATACACTTTTGATGGGCCATTTTGCTGGGAAACTGGACTGGCAAGGACTTATATCCAGGAATTACACCCTCATCACCTCTGCTTTCCCCGTCACTGTTACCGCAGCAGTCCTGCCCAGGTGAGCACCTCCTGCTCCTGACTGCTCAGCACAGCTCATGCAGGGATGCCGGAGGGCACCAGGGAAGAGCAACTGGCACATGGCTCGTGGTGTGCGGCATGTGGCACATGTCAGGACCGGCTCCAGCCCCAGCTGGGAGCCCCAGCACCTGCACAGGGACCCTGTTCTACCAGCCACTGACCTCGGGACAGCCAAGAGCCACCTTCTCACCCGGAGGATGCTGACAGGAGCATCGTGCTTCACCAAGCAGCTCCCACTGAGCTTCTACTCAATGTGTAACATCTGGTGTGGCAAAGAAAATAACTTTTTAACCCTACTTGGCTGTCTTCTCAGGGCTGCACATCTGCCCAAAAACTCCTGCCCCAGGGATGTGCAAGTTCATGGGAAGCAGTGCTGCAGTGGGCACTGAGGAACTGGGGTGCAAGAAGTAAATAACCTGCCCACTACCACCCGTGGCAGAAGTAGGAGTTTCCATTCATAACTGTTCAGGACCAGGTCACAGCCTTCACCAAAACAATCCCTCTGTCTTGTCTCTCCAGATACATCCACAAACTTTTTCAGGACTACCTTACATCAATAATGCTTCGATCATCTTCATACCCACACTTTTTTTTTTCCTTCCTGTTCTCTTCAGAAATACTTGGCTCCTGTCTAAAATTAGTTTTAGCGGGAGAACGTTTCATATCCCTCCAGCACCGCAGCCCCTAATCCCATCATTGCCCTTCCAGCTGCCTACGCTCCCACCATCGCTTCCCATCTAGTAGCCTAGTTTTTGATGTGCTGTGTTCTATAGCATAAAGGAAATATTAAGCTTCTCACCCATGATGCTGTGGATTTAGATATTGACTTTTTGGATCAAAGCATAGTTTTAGGCAACAATATCAGAGGACCTGCTGAATAGAAATAAGGACAAGGTTTGATCCTGAAGGTATGGTGCAGGGAATACCCATTCACAGTGAGTGTCAGCAGTATAATGGCTCAGAAATTAATGGCAGCTTTGTAATATACTCTGGTTAATGTTGCTTTTTTCTGTTTGTGTAAAGAGCTCTCTGACATCCAGCACATACAGGAAGTGGGTAATAAGTAAAAATTGCAGATGTGAACCCACCAGAATTTTGTGGTATGGCGGCTAACCCTTCCCTTAACCCTCTACTTCGGGGGCTTCTGTGACTTTACCAAACTAAGAACTCCTGGTTATTTTTGCAGAATTGTAATTGTAGATTGCTAGTGGGGCTTTTTTTCTTATGGCTGGCACTACCTCCTTTGTTAGGGTTGCTCTGACAGGTCACAAAGTCATGATGTATTACTTATATCATATGGTATTGTATTGTAGAATATTGTATTATACACATATCTGATATTTTCCCATCAGGACGTGGACACTGCCTCACTGCTAAGCTGAGCTGCCAGTTGGCACAAGCTGTCCTGATGGGCCCCATGGGTTGTTTCTTTGAGACGAGGGAACAACTCGTTTCTGCTGTACCGAGCTCGCCAGCCAGCGCTCTGCCTGCTCAGTCCCTCAAGTATTGGTCCCCGAGCCCCCGGCGCCACCTCAGGGATCCTTCCCGACAGCCTCTGCTTTCTAGTGGCAATTAGGATCCTTCAACTTCCAGGTACAGCTATAATTACAGGAGGTAACACCATCACCTCTCCTGGAGAAAAGCAGTCGGTGTTACGGCATAGGTGCAGCACAAAATCCGTATCTGTTTCTGAGGCAGCCAGAGATATCCATGATATCCAAACTACTTTTGTTTTGGCCCTTTTTCCCAATTTCTGAAGTGTTGATGCCAGAAAGCATTTCTGGTGGAAAGACAGGTATATGAGAGCTAGACGCTGGGAATATCAAAATGATCTATGGAGGAGAACATAGACATGAAAAACACAGAGAAACTATGCAGGCAACAATTTTAGATCAGGACAAGAAATTTCTTGTATGGTTATAATCTTCCTTTCCAAATAATTTATTTTTCTCTACGAAATCCAAACTTCCAAAGATTAATCTTTTTTAAAAACCCTAGACATTTCTCTGAATCGTTGTTAAAAATGCATTCTGTGAAAAGAAAATAGTTATATTTTTGTTCTCCATATTGCAAACATCTCTTGTTTTCATTTGGTTTTTGGTTTTTTGTTTGTTTGATTGGTTGGGTTTTTTTACTTTAAAAGTATCATGTAATTCATCATGGATAAACATGAATAGCTGACTTTTATCAAGACACTTGATTTATTTTGTTGATTCCTTAAAGGCAAACACTCTTTATACCTAATTATAGACAGGATTATGATATAAAATATGCAAAGTAACTACATAAATTTGTAAAATTAATGATATATGTGCCCACGTTTTGACTGCCAATTTACGGCTTGAACTAATTTCTGCTGAAGTTAGTGAACACTTCACCCACTGAAATCAATAGAAGAATTACCACAGCCTTCGCTGGACCAAGTGAAAATCCAGTTCCGGAATATGTGATAACTTCTGCATATCAGGAATATCACAAACGAGCATAACATTGAAGCACCTACGCTAAAACCATTTTCAATCCTGATGTGCAAGGCACAGGTCAGGAAAGGGTGGGGGTCTGTTTCCAGCTGGAACTCTGCTCTGAGAACATTTCTCCCATTTCTCCTCTGTCTTCTGTTTTTAAGGGACAGAGATTGTTCTCTAAGGAGTGAACAAGAAATATGTAAAGAATCACCCAAGCTCACTTACGGGATATTTTTTCATTACTATCTAAGGAGAGGTTTCTGTATTATGTTGTCAGAAAGTCAGATTTTCCGTTTTCGAAGCCAAACCTTTCAGTACTTTCTCAATCAACATTCCAATTGATCTGTCATTACTCATTTTAACTAAGTAGATACAATAGGATTAAGGCCAAGTTTAAAATATTAATAAAAGTTCTTTGGAGGATGAGCTATTATGTGAAATACTGTTGCCCAGGTTTTACTGAAGAAATGTGCTTGCTGCTTGGGAAATCTGCTTTCTGAGTATCACTGGTGTAGTCATGTGATAAACATGACATTTCTCTGGGGTCCCCAGTTTGCCAGACATGTGCCCCCAGAGTGCTTTTCCAAGGGGGAAGAGAAGATTCAAGACTCCCCAAGCTCAGGCTCATGGGCTGCTCGTTCTCACGTGGGATGCAGCAGCACAGGCACTCAGTACTCAGCACATCCTCCAAGAATGTCACCATTTCCTTGCATTACCAGTTTGCTCTGGTACAAACCTTAGCAGTTTTCTAGCCTTCCCTATATTCTTTGATTATTTAAAAAAGTAGGGCAATACAAGCTCACACAAGTTCTCCTGCAGAAAAGGTGATTTGGTTTGACACCTGTGGCATGACAGGGAAGCGTAAAGCCTTCATCAACCCACAGAGCTATCAGTTCTCTCCTTTGACCTGTGATTACTTCCATGCAGTTTATTTTAATGTATGTACCCCAAATACTAACAGATCTCCTGTAAGCTGTTTTGCCACAGCAGAACTTCTTGGAGGTATTTCCAGGCTGCAGGACCCAGGTCCTCCAGACACATCACCTGTTCACCTGTGATCCTGGCACTTCCCCTTAATCTGGTGGCTGTTTTGTGTGACTGAAACTGAAGATGTACAAGGAGTAGCCTGGCATGAATGTTAATCGCCAACATTTCATCCTCAGAATCATGCTGCAAATCCCTTTGAGCCCTGGCTGTTTCACAGAATAGGAGAGGATTAGGGAGAGACTTGCTCAGCTGATTTTATTTTTACTGGAGCACAGTTCCCCACCGGCTGCCGGCAGCCAGGGAAGCACACATCGCATTTACATATACAGTCTTCCACGGGGACAAATCTGTGATATTGCAGCACAAAATCCTAATGCGCCAGATGGTATTTATTCCTGGCTGCACTGGGTATGCTGCTGGTTAAGGATTACGTGAGTATGCCAGTGCTGAGGAGAGATGCCCCGGAAGCAGCAGCACAGGAATCTGCAGGGCCACAATGGCACAGCCCTGCTCAGCTCGGCGGTTTCGCTGGGGTTTGCTCCTCGCAGCCCGGGGAGGGTTGTCTAGTTCTGTGTAGGTCGGGGGTCAGCCCGCAGCCCTGCGAGCAGACAGCATGGACTGGGCTGAGCTCCCACTGTGAGTCCCACCAGCCTTTACAAGAGAGGATGTTGGGTGCCAAAGCCATCGCAGGAGCATTCATAGGGAAACAGAGAAAAGGGCACCGGTGGTTTGACCTGAAAGCCAGCCTCTGGGTTGCTTTCAAAGAGGTGCAGATGCAATCAGTAACTCCTCATCGCCCAGAGTCACTATATTGACTCAGGTCATAATGAGAGCCCTGCCTTTGTCTTCGGGGGACAGGGATTTCACCTGTGGGAGATGGTGGTAAAGGTTATATCTTTTAAAAAAGGCCTTTTATTTTCCAATAGACACAGAGCTCAAAGAAACCAGGCAAAGGCTCTGACAAAAATAACCCTGCTGTTGTTTCTGGCATCCCTACAGAAGCATCAAACACATTTGTTCTCAATAGAGGCATGAAAAATATTACTATCTAACATCTCCCTGTTCTTGATCAAGGGTTTATTGATTCTGATTTTGAACTAAAAAAGGTCAAGCAGATTCAATACAGAAATAGTGCCACTCATTAACTCACTATTCATTTAACACAGAGAAGTCAACATCTTTGACAGACTGGCTTAAAAAGTCAATCTAAGAAGATTTTTACGAGAAATTGTAGATAAAGATTAAAAGCATTTAGAAACGAGTCTGCTAAGAGGCAACATGTAACCTAGAATGTTATTGGGAAAACGGAGGTAGGGAAGAGCGCTCACCAGATGGATTAAAGGAATCAAGTTGTCAGATGGATTGAGCCTAACACAGTGATGGCATTACATCAGTCACAGAGGGACAAAAGGAAACCCGCAAAAAGAAACAATATGCAGAAACCACAAAATCTTACGTTTATGCAAAGCCCTGGAATTCTTCCATGGAAAGCCAGGGCCAGGAAAGCCTGCTGACAGCAAGGCCAGTAAGCAGATGCCTCCGAGGCACAGAGACCTCTCAGCCACCCTCCTTACCTCCCAACTCCCATTCTTGGGGCTCGCAGTGGGAAAGCAGTGAGAAGAAAGATCCAGCCCCAGCTGGCATCTCCCATAGCCTATGCACATCTCTTGTATCCAGAGAACCAAAGAATTTACCTTCCCCCTCATTCACAAGGTTTCTAGGCAGCCTGCTTCCTGCGCATTGTGCCACCACATTTAAGCCAATAGAAGAGCACTAGAAGAGGTAAACCAGTGCCGCAATTGTGAGCTCTTACGTGTTTGATCCAGTGAACTGCGATCGTGTTTTAATTAAGGTGGAGGAATTATCACAACAACTGAGGAAAGCCCTAAAAACTGGCAGTTGTCAGGCTGGAGTTAGCTGTGATCTGACACAGCAGCCCATCCTGGATGGGATAAATAACAGGGGACTCTGGAGTCTCACCGGCTTTTCCTTTCTCCTGGCCAGAAATCAGTCCCCAGAAAATATTTGGCTAGCTGATTTCATATTTGCTCAGAGGTATTTCTATCCACTTCTCATGAATATTTAACAATTTGCTGGGACATTTTTGTAAATCAATTTTAACCAAGTGGGGAATATTTTCATAAAACCTATTTTGAACTTGCAAATGCAAGTGCTCATGCTGGAAGCCTCATTAGAAGAAGTACAAGTAATATGCCATTAATGTGTCCAACAAAAAGAAATTAATTCTGAAGATGAACTACAAATGAACTTCAGATGAAGAATTGTCTGCAGAAATTACTTTGTGATGAACTGAATAGTGAATACTGGCAATCTGTGACAAGAAAATGAGGCAGAACTTATTGAATAAATTACTTGTATTTTTGCTGTAGTGGTGGTCGAGAGATTGTTGATCTGAGTCTACCATTAGGACTTGTGCTCTTACTGTAGGAATAAACTCTGGGTTTTCATTTCTTGACATGGCATTTTTAGTGGTGAGTGGGTTATTTTCAAGATGGTAAGAAATGAACAGAGATAGATGGGAAAAAAAGAGTCACATCAGATTTACAAAGGCTAGCAAAGACAAAGATTATTAACCAAAAAATGAGATCCAGCCCTGTGGTTTTTGTAACCTCAGAGGTGTACCTTGCTCGGATGCAGTGGGACGGTCCCTGCCCTGCCAGCGTGCAGGTCCCCAAGCTGCCCCAGCCCATACAGTGTCCATGCGGTTGGGCTGATACCCATTCCTTGTCCAGAGGCTTCACATGGTGCCGTCTACAGCTTCGTCGCTTTGTTATGTAAGTAGGTCAGGAATTTTTCACTGAAATGGTTTAAAACTAAGACATGCGTTGCTCTACTAGAGAATGGAGACAGGACCAAATCAGTGATGTCAGGTGACTTCCAGTGTAGTTGTCTCTGTGCTCCTTGTCCTGCTGCTTGGACATCATCGGCAAGATGTAAACACCCGCCCTGCTCAGCAGTACTCACTAGTGCACTTTTGTTCTCGTTCCATGTTAAAACGACACTATTTGCCATGAAGACAAGTGTGCTCATGAGCTTACTCGGCTGCCCCGCTTTGGTGAGTTTTCTGTGGGGACAGGGCGGCATCCCTTCCTCGGTTGTTGGCCCTCAGCATGGAGATCAGGCTGCCTCAAGGCAGGGGTAGGACCACGGGAAAGGTCGAAGTGGGCATGAACTGTCTACACTTAAGAGGAAAATTTTATTTACCAGTTTAATCACTTGCTTCCCTGCATTTCTTGCATGACTCCCTAGGTGGCGGATGCTCCCTTACTTAATGGAGTCATTATTCAACCTGTATTTTCTTAATATTTGGGGGTGTGCTTCTTGATTCTAATTTACACCTAAAGGTCGAGTATGACCATAGGGCTAGATTTTGTCATTTAATCCACAGAAGTACAACACCATCCAATATTTCTTCTCCCTTTGACAGGACTCATTGAAGGAAGAGGGACTTCCCAGGCCAGAGTACGGATAGCAGAGCCTGGTCCATAGATAGTGTTGCGGGCTCCCTGGGACAGTGCTGAGCCTGGGTGAGCCTGCGTGATCTTCTTCAGCCATGGAAGGAGTTCCTGACCTTGGGATTATTTCATATCACTGCCAAGATTGCTCTTCTGTGTCTGGGGAATTCTTCACATAATGAACGAGTAACCAGATGTCTTTTTATTATATAGAAGTTCTTGTTCATAAGGAAAAAGGTGAATAACAGATCTAGCTAAAGTTAGCGAGTACCCTGCTTTACTCAGAGGAGTTCTCCAGCCTACAAGTAGTTTCATGGATTTCAGAAAGGTGCAATTTGCATATTATGACCATTAGTCCAATTCCTGTTTTTTCAAGGTATATAGAAAAACAGTACATCTGAAGTACTGAAACAAACCTGATAAATGTCTCCTAACAGACTTGTGACCAAATCACAGAAGGCTTTACCACAGTTTGTACTAAAAGCCCACGTTTTTGGCAATCTCAGCAGAACTATTCAGGGATGAATGAACTGTACATCCGTGGCTGGACGCATGGATTTACAGTCAATGCCTTCTAGTGATGGAGGAGTAGGGGGATATGCATAGCAGTACTGGGACTTTTTCTGAATCAACTATCTGTTTTTTTTTTTATTGAAGACCATCTTGTACTGTCTCATACGTCATCAGACAAACATATTTGTGACCTTGATAAATGTCACATCAACAAAGAATAAAGTTCAGTTAAAAAAATTAATATAAGAGTTTCAGATCTGCAGTAAATCAATGTAGCTTCAGTAGAGTCAGCAGAGAGATGCTGATTTACAGACACTGAGGAGCTCGTCCTATGATTACAAACAGTTTAAGTGAATTGTTACTGCCGTGCCAGTTCAGGAATCTGGTGATTACACAAAAAAAAGTCTGTGATTCATGGGAATATATGAGCTTTACCAGCACATGAAAGTGCAGTGTCTGGAAATGGGAAATAGAACTAAAATATATTTTTATTTTTATAAAAGCAGTACATGAAAATGCGTATTTGAGGCTACCCAACTAAACGCACTCAAAGACCACACCATTAACAAACTAACACCTGCCTTGTTCTGTGCCCTCTGAAACATCATAATAGATTGGTTTTGTAATCCATTATATATAACAACGTACCTTTCCATACCTTAATCGAGGTCAGCAAAACCTCACCCGCGCTTTGGGAATACACCAAGCCTTGCAGCCCAACCCCAGGGACCAAGTCTTCCCACAGCACAACCGCAGGCAGGGCTGCAGGTCAGGATGGGGGGCTGCGGCTGCCCTCCCATCCCTCGCCCAGGGCAGGCCACCCTGTGTCTCCCAGCCAGCTGCAGGCTGCAAGGCTGAGGGCCGTGTGCTTGGGTACGTTAAAGAGCAAGGTTGGGAATACACCAAGCCTTGCAGCCCAACCCCAGGGACCAAGTCTTCCCACAGCACAACCGCAGGCAGGGCTGCAGGTCAGGATGGGGGGCTGCGGCTGCCCTCCCATCCCTCGCCCAGGGCAGGCCACCCTGTGTCTCCCAGCCAGCTGCAGGCTGCAAGGCTGAGGGCCGTGTGCTTGGGTACGTTAAAGAGCAAGGGAAATCATTACCAGCAATTAGACAACAGGAAAATCTGAAATAATCAAAAATTTACCTTTTTCTTTTTTTGATTTTCCACTTTTCCCAAAAAGAAGAAGCTCAGCCTGTGTTTTCCTGACTGGAAATATAAACTGAGATTTATGAATGAGCAAATCTCAAACAAGCCTTAGTTCACGTGTAACCATTCCATGTTGTTCTGACTACAACCTGTGCTTTGGTTTTGGAGGGATCCAAATTTGGGAGTGACTGCTCTTCTCCTCTTAGCCTATGAAATGCTTGAAAAATAATCATTTATCATGTAGCTTAAGATTATGGACTGTCTTTGTATTGCTTATCTCTGAGTTTACTCAGCACTAAGGCTACCAAAATAAAATCTTTCATTATGATTGAAATTTTTATTAGCTCCTAATCTAAGAGCTGACAAAAGAAATGGTAAATCAAGCAGTGTGATCTGCAAGTGTGTGAGGCTCAGTACATCCTACAGCAGTGAGAACTCACGGGTGCGCTTCCTGAATGCAGCAAGTATTCTTTTAGATTTTGGAAGGAAATGGAAAGGTGATATCTTGGAAATAATGGGAAACATTTATGACCCCAGGGCCCCTTTCCACAGAGCTGTGCAGAGGTTCTTCGCTGTGGCAGTGCTGACACTGGAATGTTTCGCTAACACTCGTGGCCTGTGCGTGTTTATTTCCCCAGCGAGGAAGATGCCCCTGCACCCTGTGAGACAGCACAGCAGTCCCCATCCATGCCCCACATGAGGGGCAGATGTGTGGGTCAGGAAATGACACAACAAAATCACCATCCAAATAGCCGTCGTCAGGGACATGTTTCATGCCACACAGGATTTCAGTTTTAACCTATTAAATCCACACCAGAAGTGATAAAATATTAGATGTATTAATGCAATTGCTCTGAAACAGCACTGGGAAGCTTTATAAAATATATTTACTGCTGTTATTACGTGTGTTGTTCTCGGGGGACAGGGGACTTAAAAGTAGCAGCCAGGAAAATAGATGTCAGCAAGCAGATTATCATTGGAGATCACAACTAACACAGCACTTGGTTTTGCCTGTTTATCATCCAGCATTCAGCTCAAAGTGGAACTGGACATCACAGATGCTGTTGGTGTAGGAAAGGAATTCGTTTGGGCAGGTGACTTGGGCTCTATTCTCCTGTAAGCTATCAGCCTTTTGGATTTCTTTCCTCTTTTTTTTTTAACCAACTTGTTTCCTTACCTTGATCAAGACTTTTAAACCTTATGCAACTCTACATACAATGGGTTTAATTAAGATCAGCAGCGCATTTTGAAATCCTCAGATAAAAGGCAGTCTGTAAGTGCAACAAATGGAATTTCCAAAAGGAGTTAGACAAGGTAAGAAAAGCTCCAATCCCCATATTTGCATTTTAAGGAAATGTGTGGAATCTGGGGCCTGCATATGTTCTAGAATATTTTTAGATCTAGGCTTTTCACTTCTATTATTCAGGTAAAAACAACATTCTATGTACCTTTCACCTTCAAGGTATTTTGTCTCTATTTTTGTCTTCAGCTTTTCAAGTCTTTTATAATACAGGTCATTGGTTAGGTCATGTGTTGGTATGTATCCACATATATACATGTTTTTATGTCTAATTTGACTTCAGAAATAAAAAGGCAGTTTCCAGTGCTGCTAACACATCCACATGCACTTAAACATATGTAAAAAAATGCCATGGAGATTACTGAAGGAAAACAAAATGTGTTCCTGAAGATGATGAGGACCATTCACTTACATCACAAAAGCAAGATTAAATAGAGACGACTGAGAAATTCCCAAATAAGTCAACTCAGAGTAAAAATCACTGGGTTTTCCAGTGTCCATTTTGCTTTCAATACAGCTTCGTCTATAGGAATTTTTTTTGGAGTAATTTTGGAATACTCAGAGGCAGGGGGCAAATCAAATTGAATGAAGTCAACACCAGTTCCTGTGATTCTTATGTCAAAACCTTTTCGGATGGAACTTTGTGGATCTGGAAAGTTCTTGCAGGCACACGCGCCAAGGTTCTTTGAGTGGCTGCCTTACCCTTGTAGTGCTTGTTGTCTGCAAACAAGTACATTAATATTGCAGTGATTTATCTACTGGAGAAGTGAGGTTCTCGCTGGATTGCAGAATGCATCTGGACCAGCCTAATGAGCACATTCTTCACCACCAGAGAGGCTGTGGAGGGCTTGCAAATATTTTAGACATGATTCACAGAGCCAAAAGGTCTTGTTTACTGATATGCTATTTATACCTAGCTCAATTAAACCTCTTTGGGGAAAAAAAAATAAAAATCAAGGATGCCAACGCTGGCAGTGCTGTTGGAAGTGAGTATCTCCTCATTAAAAGGTTAGAAAAACACTATTAATAATTTCAATAGATTCTTTCAGGCATATTTATGCCCTAGTCTTTGACCAGCTGCATCCAGTATCCTATATGGTGCGATTCTGGCAGCAGAGGAGATCAGTCAGAATCTAACTGTGTCCCGGTGGCAGTCAGTCACCGGTGCTGCGTCCTTAGGGATGAGCTTTGCAGGCTGTCAGCCCAACCCTCCCCCTGCCAGCAGCGCCTGCTCCACTGGCCCCCAGCGCTAGCATGGCGGCTCTGGGGCAACTGCCCCCAAGGCAGGGACATATCTGGACAATCTCCTGGAACGGAAGACCTAAAGGTCCCTCCTGAGATCAACACTCTCACATCCAGGTGTTTCCTGAGCAGAAATGTCTCTGCTTGGTCCGGCTCCCTGTTAACACTTGGTAGAACAACACTTGCTAGTTCTCAGTGCTCAGCAGTTGCAAACCCTTTGGGGATGGAGACAAAGAAGGGGGCAGTATGAGCTGCGAGGTGCATGGCAAAGGCCAGAAGGAGAAACACAGAGGGATCTGCAGGAAGCAAATGACTCTGCTGAGGTCAGATCGGTTCCCACAGGTCCTGGCTTCATAAGTTAGAAAAGAGGTAAATCGTCAGAAGGTTCCACACTTTGTGTCAGTCACAGGCTTAGAGAGAGACACGCCTGTTTAAAGGAGAAAGCTAAAGAATAATTCATGCCATCTGAATCTCAATTTCTTGGAATTCCAGGTCTTTCAAACCTGATGGGTAAAAAAATCAAAGCTATATGGGTGAAGTTCAATGTACTGCAAAGTGTCATTTCCTGAAGCCTTCACAGTGGAATTAAATACCTTGCCTTAAAATTCACATTAATGTGCGTAGACTCTTTCTGGTACATGAACCAGCTAGAGATTTTGAAGGTGGTGTGTCTCCTTGTAGCCATACCTTATTCAACCCCTTGATCAAGTGAAAGAAGCCTGTGAGATAAGCGTGAATGTTCATGTGGCAATGAGAGCTAGGAGCATTGACATAAAACATTGAGATGTAAATTAGTGGTGGAAAGGAAGCACAACAGCCTTTATATAACACTTAAAATTATGGACCCATTAAATAATAAAGGTTTTGTTCCCTTAACACACTATTAATAAATCCAAACCATCATATCTTTAAAAAAATGTACTTCAGTCAAGTGGAAAGCAGACTAGTGTGGATTTAGAAAGAGGTTGTGAGTGCAACAAATTATAAATGCTTTCTACTTTATCAGCATTACAGAGTACTATTAATTTTAAAAATAGCTTTTAAAAACATACATGGCATACCATAATGGAGATGGCTGTGTTTCAATACATCATCCTGATGACTCTTTCCACAGCAATGAGTTACGCAGACACGCCAAGCTCTGTTTTGCAAATATGGTATGTACCGTGCTGCAGCTGAAAGTTAAAAAAGGCAGTTTTGCCTTTTGATTCAGGACTGTGCTCTGCTGGGACTTCCGAGTGCGATTGCTGATGGACGTGCTCTGTGTGTGCATCAAAGTCCGGGACGCTCCCTTCCCACTGTGTATCTCTCAAGGAAGCATCATCCCTGCAAAATTTCCAGTGTTCATTATCCCCACAGAGACTTGGAATCAGACCACTATTACATGTTTTGAATGGTTAAAAATAAAGATGTTAATGGAAAATGCTAATGTAACTGAGTAGCTCCTTTAAAATACTTTGTCTATAAAAGTTTTCAGTGCTAATTGGCATAAGTGTCCTTAGAATGGGGCGTTATGCCTGTCTAAATGATGAAGGAGGTAGTTGCCATAGCAAGGACTGGTTTTATTGACTGCTTAAAGGAAAGAGACACATAAAACCGTAACTGAGGCCAGAAAATGAATTAGAAAAATCCCTGGGTAGCTCTAACTTATACTCAAGCTTGTTTGCTTGCCTTTTTTTTTTTTTTTCCTTAGACTGCACAGTTCTCTGCTTCTCATAAAGTAGCAATTACAAACACAACAAAACTCAGCGACCCGTTATGGAAGTCCTCAAAGGCTTGGGAAAAGCGTTGCCTTCTCAGAGGCTGAGAAGGCCCCACAGTCCCCAGAGCCGACCTCCCCAGGCTTTCTGCTCAGCCCTTCACGTGCCCCCAGGTGAGTGGCAGCCACCATTCCCTCCAAATGTCTCAAGATTTAGCCCAGTAGGAACGAAATGTGTGTGTGTGTGTGAGACCATGCCATCCCCGTTGGTCAGTTCCTCATCCCTTCTCCCTTAATAGGTATTTTTTAACTTATTTTCCAGTTCCAGCCACTTTGCACAAAGGGATTCACAGCAGATGGGGCCGGGTGGGATCCCTGCTGCGGGGGGACAGGCTGCGGGGCAGAGCCGTGGGGGACACACCAAGATCCTCAGAGACTCTTTAAAATTGCGGCTCTGACCGTGAGAACAGAGCCAGAGGTTGTATCAGTTACAGCATCGGGAGCATACGCTTGGGTTTCTCTCTCCTGTGGCCACTTTTGTATGCACTAGGACATGAACTCCAGTTCAAGCTTTCCCTTCAGCCGGGTCTCTCCTAACTTTTCTTCCCCCATATTTATGCGCAGAACCATATTGTCGCTTTCCTTGCAGATACTTACAGACCGTGTGTGTGCTGCATTCATGTGCTCCCTAGTCATATTTTATTTAGAAATATAAGAATAACCCTAAGTTCGATCACCATTTGCTGGGTACGTAATTCAACCCGTAATTCCAAAATTCACTAAAAGGCAGAAGATTTTTCTTTAAAAAACATTAAAATAATGATCAGACACTGCTTCAAGCTGTCATGATAAATTTAGCAGTGTCTTTTATTTTATTACTTTATCACTTATAGAAAATAAACTTGTCCACCTAGAAATGGCAAAATCCATTTACTTGTGTAACTGCTCTGTTCAACATCCTCCCTTCAGGCTTTCACTCTTGCCTTCCTACCCGTGTGTTTCTACTGAGCTAATCCGTTTTTGTCGCCTGTTGGGAACTCTGTAATTGAATCAGCCTTTGTGCTCTTTCATGCCCATGTCCAGTGACATGGATTTGGGGCTACATTATCATATTCTTAGTCAAATGAATATCAGTTGCAAAATCATTTATCTTCATAATGCTTATGTAGCACTCTGTTTCCTCTGTTGTTGATGTGACTATGCAGATAAATACTTCTGCTAGAACCGTCCTGTATAAAAGCTGTATAATGACAGGTACAAGGAAATTCCTTTGCCCAGATTTACTTCCACATGCCGCTATGCAACTAGGAGCCATAAATCCGGCTTTATCTGCAGTCAATAGCCACATTCCAAAATCATGTTTTGAATGGGTGTGCATGTCAGGCTGTGATGGATGGATAACGCAATGGTCACAATCAACCATCGCCAGCAATTCTCTCTTTCTCTCTCTCTCTCTCTCTCTCTTTCTTTTTTTCTCTCTTTCCCAAATTTTCCCAGTACTTCATATGTAAATTTAATATCCAACGGCACCCCCTCCAGATTATAACTCAGACCATCATGTGATGCTTCCATAAAAACAGGTTTAGAGTTCTCAGTCCCTAACACAAACACCATGGGCACACAACACACTCATCGATTACGAACACGTTTGGCAGATTGAAATGTGTTGCGAAAGCTGTCCCCCCATCACTTTATGCCATATCATGTATCATGTCCGTGCTAAGCCAGCTTGATAACACATCAGATATTGTCTGTTATCTCACGTCCAGTGGAAAAGTATGGATCTACGTCAGTACCAGCTTAGCTTGCTGGCTAGGACACCAGGAGTTTAACTGAGTATTCATCCTTGCTGTACATCAAATCTATAGGTTGGGTCCTATGTAAGGACACAGTCTTTTGTCTTAATGGTTGTAGAGCCCCTGCCTGAAAAGCAGATTAAGTCTGTTTGCATAGGATCCAGATATGCTGCAAGCTGTAACATCATTCTCCCATTTTTCCTATTATATTATGATCAACTGCTATTATTCGAGAGTATTTCAGCTCCCTTCATGATGCATACACAGAAAAATGTTCTGCACCATCATTCTGAGAGTAAGCTATCTAGCTTAAATGAAACATGATCGTTTCTGCTTCAAGCAAATGAGAAGAGACTTTCTATTTTGCACATCACTGAGTTCTACATTTTGGCATTGTTTATTTTACTGAGCCCGCATTACAGAATTAAAATATTAATATATTGCTGTTATTTAGACAGTAACTTGAGTATGCCTCTCATTTATATGAATTTCCCAGGAGGGAGCTCTGAAAGACCCAATCAGAGAACAGAAATAACTTTATCTTCTAAAATCATGACATATACTCTCCCTTCTTCCCGATTACAGGTTTTAGCGCCACAAGCAATGTGTTCGTCATGTGTCAGTTGTCCCATGTGCTCTGTTCAGCACCCCTGGCCATATCTCTTGGCTGCATTTCCAGTTCTTGCAATGCAGCACTCCCACCTTTACGTGTTTCTGGGCTGGTTTTCCTTCACCTTCCTAGCATTCTGGGGGTGAGGGAGGGAGGGTGCTTGGGGTTTAGGGTACAGATTTTTTCAAGTGTGTTTGTTAGGAAAAGCTCTGCTGGGAGAGCCCTAGACGTGACTGACAGTCTCAAAAAGCAGCTTACATTTCCAGGAATACAAGAAAATGTTATGCTGTCTCAGGGAGTGACATTCACTGGCTTCCAGGCATCCCTTCAGTGTGTGCAAATGCTCTGGCCACAGAGAAATAATCACCCAAGAAGCCTCTGGGACAATCTACATGGAGGGAAATGTGTGTGTCAGTGGGACGTAAGGGTTTCACAGGGTCCCCACACCTCAGCTGGGGACTGGAAAATCTCAGGTTTACTTTCCCCATCCTGCAGCCTTCTGAGATTTCATGACCATTGCTGTGAGAGCAGGAAAAGGAGTGTTTGACCCTGGCGTCTGTATGCCCCTACGGCATTTGACCAAACTTGACTAAAAACCTGAGGGCTCTTGTTGAGGAGTGCTGTTTTCAGACATGCTTCTCTCCCGTCCTGACGCTCTGGACAGAGACGTGTTGAACAGCCCCTCCATCTCCATGCTGATTCAGACGGCATGCTCCTGAGCCAAAGTAGGGCATATTTTCCAGTGACATGTCGAAAGAGTTACAGCCCCTTAAATCAAATTAGTAGACAGCATCTGAGTGGGAGCCTCTGTGAGATGAATGAGCTGGCAGTTTTTAAAGAGTAACAACGAGGTAATAAACAAGATTAACACAAAACTAATGGAGGAATGGAGATAAATACAGGGAATGTCCATGTAATGTCAAAGGGGGCTGCATGCCAGACTTCTGGCAACGTGTTTGAGACAGGAGTAGGTAACTCATACCTACTAAATCACAGCCATAAATCCTGCGCTGTGTTAGCGGAACGTGAATGATCTGCTCTGAAATGAATGGGAAAAAGAAAGGGAATTCGCCCTTCACGACAAAAAGAGCTGCTAACCTAAGCTGCTCCTTTTTGTTCTAGCCAGGTTTGGAAAGGCGCTTCAGCTGCCTGATGATGCACCTAGGTGTGCACATGGCGTTCAGCCCCCCAGCTTCATAAAGATGCCTCCTGAGGAAGTCCGTATGCTTGGGGTGCAACCAAAATGGCTCCCATCGTTGTTGTTTCGAAAAAGAGAGGAAATTTATACTGGCAAGTTGATTCCAAATTACAAACCAAGACCACAAGGAGGTGAAAAGCACCCATTCCTTCCCGTCCAGTCAGAGCAGATGCCTTTCAAAAGCTTAGACAGCCTACACCAACCCAAAACCTGCATCGTGGGTTTATGACGAGATTTCAGTGCATCGGATCTCCAGGTACGGCCTGAAGTCTTGGTCAGTTTTGATTAAACATTAACTTATTGATTAATAGGTAGACTTATTACTAACAGAAGTGCAAAAGCCTCTCTAAAGGAAAAGATGATGTGACTACAGCACAAGACTGAAGCTTTGCAGCTCTGATGCAGAATTTCCCTGTTACTGTAAACAGGGAAGTTCCTTGTCCTACATATTTATTTGGACAAAATCTAGGTAAGGTAAGGGACAGTATCGTTTATTATGTGACTTGATATGCTTGGGGAAAGGAGCCAAGCTTTTGAACTGACAGACTTCACTAGACCCTCGCTCTATCCACTTCACGGGTTCCAGTTGTCTCAGTGGATCTAGAGAGGTTTACCTTCCCTCTACACACCTTCCTGCCTTCTGTCCACAGACCACCAAAGCACAACAAGAGGCTTATTTCCTGCTCCTCTGGAGCTATTGGGTGTGACTGTGCAAACACCCGGTTACAATCCAGCATTTCTCAAGTACATTTTTATTAGCTTCCACACCTGACAAACAATAAAAGAGGAGACGTTCACAGGGGCTCGAAGGGCTGTGGAGAAAAGCCTGTCGTGCAGTGCCCTGAGCTCTGCCCGAGACCTGGGAGCTACCAGAGCTTTCCTGAGCTACACCACTGGCACCAACGCAGTAATTAGCAACATGCGAGCAGAGGTGGGTGCAGAGATGACTATGCAGGAGCCATCCTAGCGAAGGGGCTTGTGACGGTCTTGTGGCAAGGCAGCGTTTGTCATGTGGAGCTGGGCTCACGTTTTAGGCATGGAAGCTCATGCTTGGATTGAAATCCTCTGGTGCTGTTTGGTGCCTTTGCGACCATTTCAGTAAATAATGGAAACGATGACATTTGTGATTTTGTCTGCCAGTGCTCGGAAGCAGCCCGCATGGTACAGAGATGCCTTTCATTCTTAAGTGGTGCATGGTTTCAACTTGCGAGAACACAAACTGGGGCTAAACTATAGGGAAATAAATGCTTTCTTTTAAATCCATAGTTGCTTTCTGAACTTGTGAGCAACCAGTTAAGCTAGATGGATTTAGAAAGGCCCTACAGTGTTTTTCCGTTGAAATACCAAATGATAAACACCATTTTTCTTGTGTCCCTGCAGAAACAAGACAGCCTAGGGTAACATAAAATTTTCTTTTAGTTCCTTCCAACAATGGCATATTTCTTCTTTCAGAGGCTGATTAATATTTATTACTATAGTAAATGGCAACTTAAATATATGCTAGCAGTCCTACAGTAGATCATTAATTTAAGCAAACAGGACACCTACTATCAAACTACAATGGGTCCTTCTCCAATGAATAATGGTGGTGATATGGCAACCTTTTAAAAGGAATTACTGAAGCATCGTGATACTGATTTAAATGGCAACACATTACCATGCAGAAGCAGATCATTCCAACCTGTACAGAGGATTACATGGGCAATCAATAGGTGAGAAGCCTTAGGTTATGCACTGTGAGTGGCGACAAAAAATAAGAAAGTGGTAAAACTGACACAACCTGAACATGACATTTAATATTCTCCTCATAAAGGACACTGAGAGAAGTCCTTCATCCTTTGTCTGTCCTGCGGGTGCAGGGATGCATTCAGTGAGGCTGGCGAGCACTACCACACATTTTCTAAAAGACTACTCTTGAATTCTTCCAAAGGGGTTTGAAGTTGGAGCTGAGAGGGACACTTTTGGGGATATTTTTCAATTAATAAGATACTTCATAGAGGAAGAATCTTTGTTTTCAAGTATTTTTCTTTTTGAGATTCCAGAGTTGTTTCCCTGTGCCTGCTGGAAAGTTAAAAGAGGACTCGGAGTCGAAATGAAAACCTGTTTAGTCCACCAAACTGCACACCAGACTCAAAAGAATAGCATCAGATAATGTTAGTTTTACTTTGTTAATGGTTCTATTTCTTTACTACAACAATCTGCAAAATTACTTGTGCTACTTTGTATTCTTGCACTTCTAAGATTTCTCACTCTGGTAATAAAGGTCTAACTAATGACAGCTCAAACAGCCTGATACATACACACACACAGCGTGGCACAGATACTTGATGCAGGACCGAAACAGAAGGCCACTACTTTATGGACGTGTACTTACTATGCACAACAAGGACTAGAGTTGCTGGATTGGTAGGTCTCTGCCATTTGTAGGTTAGAAGATTTACAGCCCAGAACCAAACCACTCCCGCTCCAGGATGGCTTCACCATGGCTCAAAAACCACAACTGGCTCCCATGGTCATCATCTCTCATGGCTGGTCTTTGCCCGCCCCACTACCCTCATCAAGTCTACTGCCTTTCCAACTTCAAGACTGGCCAGTGCCCTCTGGATCCGTCTGCTGACCTTTTACAGCCACACACGTCAGCTAAATATGGCCCTTCACCCTGGGACATCCTTTCAGGGAGGTTTCTTAGTTCTTTCTGTACGCCCACAGCTTTCTCAAGAGCTTTGCCTCGTCCAGACTCAGTTTCCTCCCTTCCCATATCTGTCTTCCTACAAGGTGGGATAAAGTCACTCCTTCCTTGGCAGCGTGGGCAACTGGGCAAAGGATGCTGACCGAGCAATGGAGACATGACGTGGCAGCCCCTAACACTCTCAGCTCTTGGCACTGGGTGAAGCTGATGCTGACCACGGAGCTTTGCCCACCATGGTGCTGGTCCCCCAGGAGCCCAGCGGTGGGTCCTGCAGCCCCTGGGCAGCAGAGAGGCTCAGCCTGCTGCCACCCCAACCCTGACCAGGGCCAGCCAGACCTGCTACACCCACCCAGCACGGTCCGGGTGGCTGCTTCTGCTCTGCACAAGACCTGGTTGTGCCAGGCAGCTGCTTCCAGATGGGTCCATCTGTGCTGGAGCAACTTCCTCTGAGCAGCATGGCCAAGGCAAAAAAAGAAAAAAAAGCCTTTGATTCAAAACAAAAGGGCAAAAAGGATGATTAATTTTCTTCATAAATGCTATATACCATTTCTTACTTTATAGATAGGCTTACAGTATTCACAGACTGATACATGATGTGAAGAGCTTTACTCACTACAAATAATCTTTTGATGATGAAACTAACTGCGTAAAGCTTTGGAAGAAAAACCTTGCATGAATATAGCCAAATTAGGAAACCCATATCATAACAGCTGTGTTCATAACCACACGTATTGCTGTTTTATTTTTTAATCTACATTACCAGATCTATTTTTGACTACAAACTAGATGACTCATTTGATCACAACCAGTGAAAAAAACATAGTATCTTGCCACAAAATACTTCTTAGAGTTGATGCAGTACATTTTTTTCTTTCCACTGCAATCATATATCTCTTTACAAACAACCATGGGCAAAATCAGCACATACAGGAGTTTGGCTTGTTTTACTCAATAACCAAGGAGCTGCCTGGATTTAATTGTCATTTCTCTCCCTTTGTGATTAGTTTCTTCCATTTATTTTCCTGTCATTTTTCTTTGATTGCTTTGCTGTTATTGAGAGTCCAGGAGATTAAAATTTCTTCAAAAATATTTCAACCAAATCTGTATTTTTACTACCACATTCATGGAAGAGGTGCAAAAACTTAACCAAAAGCAGCTGCGGAGCAGTATTTTATACTTCATTTATCCCTTTATGTTCGTACAAAAGGGAAAAATTGAAAATTAGCCAAGAATGTAATACCACAAATTCTCTCACTAGAAAACACAGCATAGTTTGCAGTAATCCCTTTAACCATAGCATTAGCTTCTTGATTTGCAGCACACAAACCCTGCTCTCAAAGAGGCAATGTCTTCACCAGCTCACGCAGATCCCCCATCCCCGAGGTGGTGGTGCTCCACACCAGCACATCGGGGTGTGCCATATGTGACTCCAACTAGTTCATGCCATCATAAATACCTATAGTTGTTGGCCATTTCTGTTGTCTCTGGGCCAGATTTTCACTTGCATCACTCAAAGAGCAAGTCAAGCAGCTCTTTTGAATTAAGAGTATCAGTGTGGCTCTACCCTGGGGAGAGAGCAGTATTGACTGCTCTGTGAGGCTGAGGTTAGCTCTGTCAGCCCAACAGCATCGGCCTTCTGCGTAACAGGAAAATTCATTTTCAGCTCCAAGGTTTCATTCCCCTTTCTGCAACGATGCATTTTATTTCTTCACAATGAAGCGGGTCAGCATCAGTTCCAGGCAGCAATTTGGCCCTTTCCTCCATGTGGGATTCCTGAAGAAATCAAGAAATTCTTCAGGAAGTCTTCCTGCTCCCCCAGCATTGCCACTCTCCGCAGTGGGGTCCAGCTGTGTTAGCTTGCCCTGCACTTGCCTGGTCCCTTCAGCCCCCATCCTGCAGTCTGCCCCACTTCCACAGCCAGGCAGCTTCGAGCCGACCTTGCTCCATGTCACCTCTCCACCTCCCTTGGGTCTTGTCCCCTTCCCTGAGGAGCCCAAGCAGGGTGAGAGGGTGGGATCAGAGCAGGGCACCAGCATTCATCCCTGCACACACGCGAGGGCAGTGAAAATTAAGTCATGGCTCAGACTGGTCCCTCTTCAATCCCCAAGGCTGATGTGTGCCATGTGTCCATAATGCTCCATGTAAGTGTGGAGAGCATCAGCAGCAGGACCCGACAGACTGCTGGTGTCCAGGCAGGGCTCCCACTGCCCACGGGCAGGACCTCCAGCAGGCGCACAGGCAGGAGCATGTGCCCAACGCAATGGCAATCCAGATCCAAGGTCTGGCACTAAGGACTGCACTGAGCATGCTGTAATGCACCTCATGCCAAGGACGGATCTTGCCAAGGTCTGTGCTGTGTGTCCCTGGGCACGTGGTGGGGAGCGCGTGCCACAGCTGGGGATGGCATGCGCGCAGTGGTGAAGGAGCAGACAGGGAAGCTCTGGCCCAGCAAGCTGATCCATCAAACCATCAGCCAGCTGCAGCAACCCTGGGACTTTGTCTTAATTCAGACAGCACCTGTTCGTACCTCAGCACCTGATGTGCTCCTCTCCTTTTTCATCCTCTTCCTCCCACCCTCTGGTGGGTTTCCACTGCATGAGGATGAAGCTTTTGAGCTGGGCTTGCCAGCTCCAGACGCAGCCCTGACACACACACCGGAGCCAGGTTTGGCAAGCTGCTCCTGCTCTGCCGAGTGGTGAATCTGGTGAGAGCGTGCAGGGCTTGGGAAGGGGCAGGGGGGACGTGACCTTTCTTCTCCAGATTCAAAGGTCAGAAGGGCTGGAAAAAGGCTTGCTCCATTCTTCAAAGCCATGTCTGGAACAACACGAGTGTCAGGAATATAAATGAGGAATAAAGCTGCAAACTCAACTGAGTTAGACCTTGCAAAATCCGCCTTAGAAAGTACAGATTCTGACGTAAGAAATGGGTATTGCTTAAGACACTTTAAATCACAGAGAATGAGGCACTAGGAGAGACAGCCCTCCACAGATGACCTAATACCTCTCTTCCTCCCCTGTCCTCAGTGACTCCAATACACTCCTGACCTTGCAGACCAATAAAGATGAACTCAAAGGAGACGGGAAGTCTGGCTTCACGTTCAACATCTTGTCAGATGCAGCAAGGAGCTTTGCTTGGTACAGAAACGATTACTAATGCCAACCTCTTACTGCCATTATATCAGCTAGCAACTATTTTTCTGTCCATGGTAGAGGATTCCTTCCTTCAGAGCTCAGCTGACCCCCGAGCGCACTTCGGGAAGCAATAGTCTGGTGACACCTCTGTGGGGATAGTTTTGTTCTGATAGAAGCTGCCGGTGAATCAACAGGAAGCTGAAATCTCTGTTTCTCATAATTGAGCATCTTTCCCCTTTATTTGTTGGCAATTTATGGGGAATGACTACTGCAGAGATTTAGCTGTGTTTAGTCATAGGATGATTTTGTCTCTTCCTAGCAAAGAGCTAAGTATAGCGCAGACTCATTATTCAGAGGCCGTCAGTGATAACTGGCGTTGGCATCCTTCCCGAGGCACAGTTTGAGCAGCCGGGCCCTCCTCGGAGCCGACTTTAACGTGCCTTTCCCTCACCCCGAGTGCACTTCACTCCGCTTCACAACCTGCCAGGACGCTGGAGCAGATCGTATCCTCAAAGACAACATTTATGGTTGTTTATTCCTGATGACAGGCTGAATCGTGCAGAAACCTAGGAGCTCAGACTGTCACCACGCAGCTCGGCTGAGTTTCCTGTCTCTGAGAACAGCCACTATCAGGTGCTTCTCGAGGGGTTTCTGAACATCAGAAATTATCTACCCTTGATATGGCATCTCACCATGGCTACACTCAGCTATCACTTGTCATGATTTATTTGTGTTATCATTAATTACAATTCCAGATGTATTTTATTGTAAATATAAGCATCTAGTATGTTTTTAAATCTTAATCTGATTTTGGTTTTATTATCTTCCAGTAGTAAGAAATCACAGAGCATAATTACTAACTGTGTCAAGCATTGTTTCCACGCTGATGAAAAGCCTTTGCTACACCGGGAGAGCCTGATCACTGCCCTGGCATCCCGAGAGTGTTGGTCCATACCTGTACAACTGCTATTTAAAAATAAAAAGAAACAAAAAAACCCCGAACCAGCACTTTGACATGTAACACCTCCCTGCAACATGGGTTCGCCACCCACAAACAGATGGCTTTCTCGCCATGCTTGTCCGAAGTGTCCCTTTCAGCACTGGGCGAGGGCAGGAGTTTGGGTGGGGGGACCTGCTGCAGCTGTCCCCAGGGCTGGGTGGCAGCGAGGCAGTGTCAGTGCTTTCCACAGGGTGCTGGCCTGTCACCAATGCCTCATGGCTCCCAGAAATCTCTTTGCAAGTTCTTTCCTACTGCTCAGGTTGCCACGTGCATATGTGCATTAGGAAAGTGAGATAATGTCACCCCACTGCCATTTCAAATGTTTCCTGCAGCTGCCAAGCCCTTCATGGCACCAGTTTGAAAAACAATACCCCTGTGCTGTTCCCTCTGCTCACTCCCAAAATGCCTCTGGAAGGTCAGGTTCAAATGGTCATCCCAGGGGGACTTTATCTCTCCAGAATTTCTCTTCTGCCTTTGCTTTTTAACCCAGATCTTTTTGAGGATGTTTAAATACCTCTTCTAAAAATAATCAGACATTCGCTCTGCGTGTCAGGGCACACACCTGCTCTCCAGGGGGGTCAGCAGCCCCTGGTGCCTTTGGCCTGTTTGCATCAGGCCAGTATTACCTACGTGGAAGGTGTTTTGTATCAGGTCACTATTACCTACGTGGCTCCATCCCAATTATTTTTCTGGAACAGAGTGAGTCCCTTCTCCCTGCATCCTGGGAGGCATCGGCGGCTCAGTCCTGGCTGCACTGGAGCATTGCACAGGGCTGCAGAGGAGAGCCCAGCATTCACCAGGCTGCGGAATGATCTCAGCACTGTCCCTTGGCTATTTTGAGGCATGACTGAAGAATTCAGCGACTCAGCTCCTCCTGAGGCTCTGTGCAGATTTACCCCTCTCCAAAGGACCCAGACAATACATCCCTGAGCTGGAAGCAGCAGAAAGTCCTTATCTTCTTCCACAGACTAAAGGGCCATGTAAGAGCCAAAGCACAGAGCATGGTGGAGCACAAGATGGGAAATACAGGTGCCAGAATTGTGCTCCTGGTCTCCTCCCAGTGAGGTGCCAGCCTGTGGCACCGTTTCCTTTTCACATGGCTGTTGTTAATTATATTCCTTCATTTCAGAAAAGCATATCCAGGTTCTGAAGACAAAAATGCAGTGCGAGCTCTAATAAATCCTGCCAGGGTCACATGCAGAAGCACATGAGCAAAAGGGAGATATCAGAAGCACCCTCAAAAACTGAACACAGGTCAAAACGAGCCTGGGTTATCTTCCTCCCTTCCCTGCGGGAATGTATGGAAGAAATCTCAGAAAAAGGTACCAGAGTGTGAGATATCAAATGAACACGACAGTGTGTAGGATTCATTTTTTACATGACTGTTGTAAAGAGATAGTTTGGTCTGAGCTGCGGTTGTGCTCCCTGCTCCTGGTAGCTCTGCTTTGATCACAGAACATACGGAGGCAGTCGGATACTGGTTTCTGTTATTTCAGCATGAGTTTTTCCTGGACTCAGGCACAGTGAGGAAGGGGGAACTGCAGGAGACAGTGGAAAGGAGGGAAGTGAGGGAAAGCTGTAGTGGGAGCATGGGAAGCCCTCTTACCCTCACCTGCACAAAGGGGCTTTGTGCTGGACCTCCCTGCCCCAGTAGAAGCCGCAGGAATGAGGCATAAAGCTGACCTCCGCGTTTCATGTAAAAAATCCAAAAGGCCTTAGATGATCATTCAACACTTAATATCCATTGAAATAACAAGAGAAACATGGTTTCACACAGTTTCTTCTAAAAACATTCCACATCTGTTTTCTGTGATAAGGTGCCCCAGCACACTCCTGTCTGATTTGGGAAATCCTTCTCCCCGTGCATGGTGTCAGTCCGGGGCAATGGGACAGGAGGATGGTTGGGATGGTGGGAAAGCAGAATGGCAGGACAGCGGGACAGCGGGAGAGCAGGATGGCGGGGCAGGAAGACAGCAGGATGGTGGGACGGCAGGACAGCCCCAGCCAAGAAAAGGCAACTTGGCTAGAGGGCTGGCAGCTCCCTGCATCCTGGCTGGGACCACACACTGCTTGAGCACCCCCCCCCCAGGAGCCCCATCCTCCCTTTCACACCTATCCTGGCACCTCCGCTTTGGGATGGGAGCACCTAAAAACACCTTTTCTTTTTTCTTTGCGCTTTTCTTTCTCGTTTTTCCTAAGCCCCGGGCGCTGCAGCAGGGGTTGCGCTGCCCTGTGCCGCCCTGCCCTGCGATACCTTGCTCCGCGCTGCGCACCCT
>NW_010229011.1:0-5683 GCF_000690775.1 Eurypyga helias
GGCCCGTGGCACCCGGCCGGTTCCCTGCACGCCCGGGGTAATGCACGGCGGCATCTACATCCCCCCCAAAAGCGGGACCAGCACAACCAGCTTCCCTGGGAACCACTCCAGAAGGTGTTTTGGCTGGGAGACCGTGGCTGGCCTGTTGCAGCCTGGGAGGATGATTGGATAACACCCACTCCCAAAAAATCACCCTCGGTTTAGGACCCTTTTAGCACAACTCCCGATTCCAACTGCTTTGTGAGTTATCTGACAGCTCACCGTTAATAACTGCGTGTCTGGTGCCCAAGCAGGGAAAGTTGTCAAATAGTTATGCAAATATCATTTGCCTGGACACACAGCTTTAAAACTGCATCATATTAGTATTCAAAATTCAGTATAACTTAACCCGATACTCGCTTAATAAAACATTTGCTTTAGATACCATTAACTAAAAGGTTTCCAATATGCAGTCCGTGTAACGCTTGCTCTGTAGAATCAGCTTGACAACAAAATCAATAAATGGTGGCTGCCTCAAATTAAATCAGTGTTGATCAATTTAATGTTACTTTATTTAAGTGCAGCCCTACTGTATGTTTCGTATGGTCTGTGCAATATCGATCAAGGGGATTTTCAAGGACTGTGGCTGCACAGCATAGCATAACTCTATTTACATACTTCCAGACACCGAAAACTTGAAAACAACTTTTCTGTAGAACATGTACTTACCGCCCAGAATGTACTTTCCCATCATCACCAGCAGTAAAGCAGGCTTTACAAGGGATGGCAGACAAATTTGTAATTGATTAGAAACACAGGTTTAATTTTCCTCTTCTTAAAGCAACAGACACCCGAATGCTCTAATTGAGAAGCTGAGATGTCACAGTCAAGATGCAATTTTCCCAGCTCCCGGCATGTCCATCGCCCATTGAAAACATTGTTAATGCATTCTCACATAAATTATTGTCCGACACAGGAAGCTGCAATACCTTTCCCCATTCATCGATATCTTTGCATACTCTGAGAGAAAAGGAAGCATTCCACTAAAAATGACAAATCAGAACACCTATTTCCAATGCCTGGAAGCACTTGTCAGAATTTATTCTTTTTTGGGATGAAAAGATAGCAGTCTATCAATAGCAGCCTTTTCTCTTAAATGAGCCACATTCTCCCAAAGTGGCCCACAACAGCCCAACTCCTCCATCTGAGAAAAGCAGAAGCATGTTTGGAATTAAAAGGGAGGGGGGGAAGGATCAATTCTGTCATCATATTTAGGCTTCAAGAGATCTCAGTGGGCCCAGGGAGCCTTTCATAGCAGTTAGGCTGCTGAATGAGAGCATAATCTCTTTACAGTTTTTTCCTCCTCCTCTCAAAGTGGCTGGGATCTTTTCTGTGAGCCCTCCTGCACGTGAATGGTGTGGCTAATAAGCCTATTAATGAGGTTCCACAGCGGAGTGTGAATAGGTAAATAAGCCCCAATCTGTTGAGGTTCAGGAGCAAGGGCAGTAAAGCCATCATGAACTAAAGGTGACAGTTTGAACTGAAATAGGAACAACAGCTCCAGGTTTCAAGCGAAAGAAAAGACAGACAAGGCACACATTCAGGCTCCTTCTACCCCCTACCGAGCCCTATTTTCTCTCCCATTCTTCCTCCTTTATAAAATGTCTTGAGTAGTCACCCATTTTTTCAAAAGCTCTTGAGACGTCCTTTTTCATCCTGGCAATGATACATCAATAGGGAGGAAGGAAAATGAGGACACCAATGCTCCTTTGCACCGCAAGTTTCAAAAGCAGGAACAGTGCTGTCCCCCCTCGCATATGGAAGCTGGGAGGGGGGGGAGGAGGAGGAGAAAGAAAGTTAAATTGAATCTTTCAGCCCTGCCAGCTCTTTGTCACTGCTGTCAGCTGGACCCCGGTCCCCCCTCGGCAGGCAGGGGTACAGTTAATGTTCAACGGGGGCGCGGCACAAGCGGGGGGCTCCAGCCCCAGGGAAGGTGCAGCTGGACCCGGCCAAATCTCCGCCATGGGGAAGGCAGAGGTGGGAAGGTGAATTCATTCCCACCTGGGAATCTCTTTTGCCTGGCAGTGAGATGTGCATAGAATCACAGAATGGTTTGGGTTGGAAGGGACCTTAAAGCCCATCCAGTTCCAACCCCCCTGCCATGGGCAGGGACATCTTCCACTAGACCAGGTTGCTCCAAGCCTCATCCAGCCTGGCCTTGAAGACATCCAGGGATGGGGCATCCACAGCTTCTCTGGGCAACCTGTCCCAGTGCTTCACCACCCTCTCTGTGCATGACTTCCAGGCTGCTCCTGGGCTGGATCCCCAAGAGCCCAGCTCAAGGGCTTTTAGGAATGAAGGTGGAAGGTGAAGCAAAGACAAAGAGCTTGTGTCTACAGAGAGATGAGGCGATAGGCAACCAGTGCCTTTGAGTAGTGTGGGAAAAGCCACCTCAGAAAAAAGCATACCACAGAGCTGCTGAGTGCTCCTCAGTTCTAGTCCTTACGGAGCCTCTGACATTTCTTTTAAGTGCTGGAGGTATTAGGGTAGTCAGGGCTGTGCCAACACCGGCTCCTCCGTGGGAGCCCAGCGAGGAGCAAGCCCAGGCTCCTGCCACAGGGCAGGCAGATGGCAAGGGGGGCCACAGGTACCCAGGAGGAGCACAGTCTCCAATATTGCTCTATTCTCTAGATGCTGGACCTGGTAACGTGTCACATTTCCATCTACCTGATGAAAGAGAATTATAATACAGAAAAATAAATAATTATTAAGAAAACCCACACATTAAAGTTGTGGAGAGATCCTCCAGACCCTAATTCAGCCATGCACATCACTGAGGGTTTAGCTTCCCCATGGAAGACAACGGGAAGCAGCATTTCTTCTCTGTTACTCAAGCTGTCCTGTCCAAAATTTTTGCTTGACCATGGTAAATACAATTAAATCTTGCTCCAAATTTATTTCTTTAAAGTTCTTCTAAAGCTAAGTGCCTAAACCCAAACTCTGGCAGCTAAAATGTTTACCTGGTTTCCAAAGTATTTATGGCTCCCTTTCCCGGCAGCTTTGAACTTTTTTTTTTTGGGTGCCAAAGATGTAAATCATGGGAACCCACTTCTGAAAATCTCTTCTTTTTTTTTTTTTTTGAAGATGAGCAAAGTTGCTCTATATATTTGTCAGTGTCTTAGGGGAAAGTCACTTCATATTCATATAAACATGAACCCTTTCAACAGAAAAACTGCTGTTGAGAGACTTCATCACTACTCTCTACTAGTCACCATAGTCTCTACTACTATTCCTTCAAGATGCTGCTAAACTGCAAAATTAAGATAAGGATTTCTTTATTTTAATGCCAGTGGATCAAATAATGATCCATAAAATTATGAAGCAGTTGGACTACCAAGTTCTTCTGCAGCAAAATGTATACAGGAATGGAGGGCTGCAGTTCCCAGCCCACAAAGGGATGGTTTTACTGGGTGTTTATCAACAAAAAAAACCCTCATTTTGGTTAAGCTACAGAATAAGACAAATTAAATACTTTTGCCTATCAGTTTTTGACCTCTCTCTGCATTATGCTTAGCAGAATCTTCCAAGAGCCACTGCTTCAGGCAGTAAGGCCAAGCAGCTGGGAAAATAAAAGAGATAATTTTCACTACTATCGTGTCAATGTCTTGTAATGGCATTTTGAGTATCAGCACTCCCTCCAGACCGTTATGCCTTGTAGCCATGTAACCCTTCTGATACTCCTCTCAGTTTGTATGTCTCAAGGAAAAGATTCAAAAACTACTTGTTGCTATTATTACACGCAATATTTAAACAGGAAATGTGGTGTGTTGCGAGCAGGGTATATTACACTGGGATGCTGGACGTTGGATGCTTTCTGCCCTTCTACATCGGCTTTCCTACACAGTCCTGGGAAAGGCACTTAATTTGTCTGTGTCCAAGCTCTCCAGCTATGAAATGAGAATAATAGAGGCTTCCTGTCTCCCACCCTTTATCCAGTTCATCTATTTAGATGGTAAGCTTCTCATCTCTGACCATGTTTTTATGCATGGCTTAGAACAATAGGACACTGATCTCAGCTGGAACCTCCAGGCACTTCCATAATGCAAATATTGAATACTAAATAATCAAAATAAAAGAAAATCCTCAATTTATTATGTATTCTCTTATAAAGAATTTGTCACACGCTGTCCTGGTAGAGCACCTCTGGCTCTTGGGGAATAGTATCTTTTCTAAATGAGTGGAAAGCAGCATCCATTGGAGAATATCTTTTAACAGTGAGCTCCCCTAAAGCAGGCCTCAGAGAAACCATGCAAATAAACCCCTTTTCAGCTCTGAGCAGGGCACAACAAGACAGAGCCAGACCTATAAAAATGAGAAGACAAAGGCTGCAAAGGCTGTTTGTCTTTCTCTTACAGATCTTGGATATATTTGGCTTGTTGGCCCATGCACTTCTTATTTCTGCTTCTAGTTGATCAATACACGCTGGGTTGTTTTACTGAAGCTCTGTTGTCTAACTAGACCAACTGGTGGTTGTGGCAGCTTCCCCATGCAACGTTACATCAGATTGGATTTCTCTCTGGTGACACCACAGGGTTCAGCAAGCCTGCTCTGACTTTCAGGCACAACCTCAGAGCAGAAGGTGTGAAGTCGGGCTTACACCGGGGTTCCTGTTACAGTTTAAAGCCTGGAAGGGACAGAAAATTCTAGGCAGGGATTCACAGTGCAGGCATTCTGTTCTTTCTGGGCAGGGTCCTGTGACCCAGCTGTCCCACAGCACCGAATCCCTGCAGACCCCTTCTGCTTCCCACATCCTTCGCTGCAGCGCCAAGCTCCGCATTTCCACTTTGCTCTTTCAGAGGCCCAGCTGCAGACACAAACACGCACAGTCGCTCTGCAGCAGTTCAACAAAAATGAAATAAACGTCATTTTTCACTTTCCACAACCCTGGGTAATGAAGCACTAAATGCCTACGACTGCTTCCCTGCCTCATTCTTCTCATCCCTCCAACATCTTTAGGTCAGCATTCTCCAAGCAGTTCATATCTTTCTTCTCTCCCGTCCTTTGCACATAATTTTACTTCTCTATCTCCTACAATAGTTTTCACAGGAATTTGCTTCTTCCTGTGTCTCTCTCTCAGTGAAAGCCATGTCTTTTATCAGCTCCAGTTCCCACTGTAAGATGACCTCCTCCTCCACTTTACCAGGTGATTAAGGTACCCACCATTTCACTTGAGAAACTGGATTGCTTTGGAGAGAAGCCAGTGACCTGCCCTAGAAAGCCTCCACATAAACAGAGGCGCATCGAGGTTTAACAGCCCTTGTTTGTTAACTCTGTAACCACGTTCACAAGCTGCAGTCCAAAAACGGGATAAAAAGGTAATGGTCGGGCAGGTAAAGCCCAAACACAAATAGGGATTTGCTATTTGATACAGGCATGTGGAGTTCCTTAAACAGAAGTCATAGAATCATAGAATTATTTAGGTTGGAAAGACCTTTAAGATCGTTGAACCCACCCGTAAACCTAACACTGCAAAGACAACCACTAAGCCGTGTCCCTAAGTGCCACATCTACACGTCTTTTAAACACCTCCAGGGATGGTGACTCAGCTATTTCCCTGGACAGCCTGTTCCAAAGCTTGATAAGTCTTTGGTTGTATCAGAAACCTGCCCCATGTCACCACACAGACCCAAACTATCCTCTTTCC
>NW_010229011.1:5709-40675 GCF_000690775.1 Eurypyga helias
TCACATAGACAACAACATTTTTCTCTTTCATCCTTTTGTGTTTTAAAGGGAGGGTTGCAGGGAAGCTCGGTTTGCATGAAATCTAGACTTGAATTAGTGAATATTCATATACATAGCAATAAATCTTTATGTATGTGTGAATACACAGCAAGATTTCAGTACTGCTTTAGATGGCCAAGTTGAGGTCCTTTCCATCTCTGAAAGGATAGCAAGGGGCTTATCGGTGATTGCTGGGTGAGAAAACCCCAATAACAACCGTGCATCTCTTCTGACATCTGAGCAGAGAAACAGATACTGTCGGAGACTCCCAGGGCTTCTAAATGCCATGGATCAGGAAATGTTTTACATTGTGGATACAAGTAAGGAGGCCAGAAACATGATTACAGGGGAGACTTAGTTAAATATTCACTGGGATTCATTATGTGAAAACCACTAGAAAGGAACATGTTTCTACAGGAAGGGTAGGGCTGTTTTATTCTTGCTTCTGTTGTAAAATGCTACTGATGGCTGCGTACACCAGCTACCGTCCTCTAGTGGGAGGAATACACCAGGTCTGCGTGGATGTGCAGGAGCCCTTTTGCTGGTTGTTAGTGATAGCGAGGGGTATTGCCAAGGAGAGCTAACAGGACTTGATTATCTGACCACCCTGCATTTGATGAGCAGGTAACACGAGCGTTTTGGGCAAGAGGAATGTTATAAACAAGGTTGATGAAGTCTTAGAGATGTTGCTCGTTCGGTCTGAAATTGTCGTGAGTGCAAAGACGGAGAGCAAGCTGCACAAAAGCTTGGAGATGGAGAAAACCGCACAGTGCGCTCAGCCGCAGCCTGACGTGGGAAGGTGACGGTTGCATCCCAGAACACGCGTCCCAGCCAGCGTGGATTTGACCAGATGCCGGTGAAGCCGGCACACATCCCACCTTGCAGCGCATGGCTTCCCCTTGACGGTGAGGTGCTGAGTGAGTGCCGAGCGCTCCGGGACCTTGCTCAGCGCTGCCTTCCAGCTGGCTGTGTGCAGCAAGAAGCAGTGCTTCCTGGCCCTGGCCCTCGGCTGTTTAGGAAGATCAGGTCCTAAGAGCATAAACACAGGCCACAAAAAAAGCAAAACATCCCAGCAGATCCCCCACGATGCTTCCTGCGAGGAAGCAGCGTGTGCGGGAGGACGGGGGTGGCCTGCTGTGTTGTCCCCTGTCCCGCACAGAGCTCCTCGCCCTGGGCACAGACAGGCAGCCCTAGCTGGGGATCCCCGGGACCCCAAGGACCACTGTCCCATGGGCATTCCCATGGAGGGCTGCTTCGCAAGACATGGCCTCTTACAAGCCATCTCCTCTCCCCACCTCCCCGGGCTGGATGGATCCCAAAATATTGCATGTCCTTTGGAAAGGGCTGTAATCATGATCAGTGACAGATGATAAATCTCCCAAAAGAAGCTTTTTAAACGGGGCTCCAAGTTTTACTGGCATATTCAGCCTCATTACATGCAAATAAGAGCAATTCAGCAATGAATCTGAAAGCAACTAGTTTCATTTTCACCACAGAGGACTGGAAAAGCATAGGAAGGAGTCAAAGACTGCAGAAACCTTGAACCCCTGGTTACAGCAAGCGTTAGCACTAATAAGAGCTTTCTGTGGCACACAAAGGGTGAAATAGAGTGTTGGTAGCTCTACGGTACGAACATGCAGGGTAATCTCTCTCCTGTAAATTTTATTCCCTGAAGCCTTACATTCAACAATCTACTTTCTGAGGGAAAAAAAAAAAAAAGAATCAGGAGTCCCACCCTGCTCAGCATGTAGCAACAGGCTTGCAATTAAATTCTGGAAAACAGAGAAGCTGAAACATTTTGAACAGAAACTACTGTGATCTCCGGCGTACAACCAAGAGGGGCTGGGAGGGGGGAAAGCAAGCAGTGAAAAATTGAGCTGAAAGCAAAGGAGCTGGATTTGTAATTGTGCTCAACAGGAAAACCATCATTTACAGATAAGAAATAACACACTGTTTAACCCTGTCTCCATAAACCAACCGGCAGCGGTAACTACAAGCGACGGGTCTCCTCCCGTGCCACGGTGAGGCTCAGGGGTCAGCGGGTCCCCTGGTTTGGGGAGAGGCAGAAGAAGGGACAAAAGGGTAAAGAAGCTGAAAGGGAGGGAAGGCAGGTGCTCCCACCAAAACTGTCAGGAGGCCAGGACACGATGGGGAAATACAAGGTTTCTCTGCACATACCCTGGCCTGCCTGAGGTCCCCAGCTTTCTGGGGGTTTTGGTGTAAGGAGCAGACCAGGAACCTTTTCCAAAGGGATGCGAAAAATAATGGGGTTAACCCCACCTTCATCAGGAAATGACTTGTAAAAAATCCCAAAGGAAAATCATGCTGTGATTCCGTCTGGTTAGAGACATCCAGTTGCTTTGTCCTCCAGGAAAATCTGTCTGGTCCTTGGATATGTCACACCCAGGATTTAGTATTGAGCCTTCCTTTTCTTGGATGCTGAGAAGATCACTAAATGGGCCCAGGAGAAAATTCCTCCTCATGCCTTGCATCCAAAAACCTGACAAGTCTGTCACCCATTTGGAGCTCTTCTCTTAATAGAGGGAACGGTGGGAGAAGGAAATTAACTTCACCAGAGGAAAAAATCTGCTCACGTTAGAATCACAGAATGGTTTGGGTTGGAAGGGACCTTTAAAGGTCATCTGGTCCAACCCCCCTGCATGAGCAGGGACATCTTCAACTAGATCATGTTGCTCAGAGCCCCATCCAACCTAACCTTGCATGTTTTCAAGGATGGGGCATCCATCACCTGGCAACTTGTGCCAGTGCTTCATCACCCTTATCATCAAATATTTCTGTCTTATAGCTAGTCTAAATCTGCCCTTTCTCAGTTTAAACCCATTACCCCCTGCCCTGTCACTACAGGCCCTTGTAAAAAGTCCGTCTCCCCCCCAGCTTCCTTGTAGCCCCTTCAGGTACTGGAAGGCTGCCATAAGGTCTCCCCGGAGCCTCCTCTTCTCCAGGCTGAACAAGCCCAACTCTCTCAGCCTGTCCCCATAGCAGAGGGGCTCCAGCCCTCTGAGCATCTTCATGGCCTCCTCTGGACTCACTCCAACTGGTCTGTATCCTTCTGATATTGAGGGCTCCACAGCTGGACGCAGCACTCCAGGTGGGGTCTCACCAGAGCAGAGCAGAGGGGAAGAATCCTCTCCCTTGACCCGCTGGCCATGCTGCTCTGGATACAGCCCAGGATACGGTTGGTTTTCTGGGCTGCCAGCACACACTGCCGGCTTTTCATCCACTTTTCAGCCTGCTGCATGGAGCTCCAGGAGCTGATAAGCCCGAGGGTACAACACTTGCTGGCAAAGAGGCAGCGGGCTCCTGGCGATGCAGAGCTCTGCTGCTGGGAGCCACGCTGGCTCTCCCTGCCATATCGGGTGGTCTGCTGGGCTGGGAGTTGAGCGCGTTAACCGAGCAGTGAGGAGAAGCAGTTTGCAGCTGTTTGCATGATACATATCTTGCGAATAAATAAACCTCATCTCCAGCGCTGCCGCTCTCTAAACATCTATAGAGACATGCGTTCACTCAAAACATTCAGAAAATAAACAGAGAGTGCTGCTCGGGTGAACCCTTCTCTAGCAAAACCCAGCACTGTAAATCTCTTGCCTCTCAGCAGAGTCAAAAGTCTCATCAGCCTTCAAAATTTCTTCCCAAGGAATGCCCTGTCCCCATTTTCTGATGCAGAGATACCTCAGAGGCCACGGGTTAGGGGCTCCAAAACCTGATGTGCATTTTTCCGCCTATACTGGGAGGCAGAAGGAGGTAAAGAATAGTTAAACGCAGCCCAATTGAAAATTAGCTGAAAATGCCGCAAGCTGCAATTCAGATGGATTACGAGATAACCTCAGTAGTTTCAAGAATGTAACAAGAACAGCCTTAAATCAACATAAATACTTGCTCAGCCATTTTCCTCTCAGGATTAATGTCAGACTTTTTTTTTTTTTTTCTGTCCTGTGGCAGTAAAAGCATTTTCCAACTCTTTTAGGGAAGGCATTTGTGGTTACTAGGAAAGGGAATGGTGGTGGATGTAGGACCCTGGGTGTAGGGGTAGGGGGAGTGGGGTCTGGTCACCCTCCGGAGAGCATGAGCCCAGCTGGGCAGGGAAAGTTTGATGTTGGTAGGTGCACCTGGGGGGATTATGTGCTCTGAAATGCTGGGATTTGCCCAAGTCTGACAGGAAGCCAGCCAGGTGCCTCCTTGCCACCTCCCTTTTGTACCAAAAGGCAGCTATGACCATTTTTTGTGCTTTCTTGAACCTTTTTTTTTAACCTCTTATGGATGAGGCCCACAAGACACTGTGATGTGTCCTGCACTACACTCCCATTCACAATCAGCAGCACCTCAGGCCAAGTGACAGCCTTGGGATGCAGCCCTTTATTCTGGGGTGAATTCTGGAGGTTTCTCAGTACTCGGAAAAAAATCCCCACAGAGGCATCTGTGGCCTCTGGGATAAATTTCTGCTTTACGGTCGCCTGCAAGCTGGCTGGGAGACACACCCTTGCTCGCTGGAGTACAGATAAGCTCCCAAGGACTTCAAAGGGATTGCTGAACCAGACTGCAATGAATTTCTGCAAAAATGTAATGCACAGCATGTGTCTGAGGGGATGGAGAAGAGCTGGGGTGGTTTAGATTAGATAGCACTATTTGGCTTTTGAGGGACTCGAGGAAGTGAAGGACACATAATTGTCTTTTAAAGTGTAATATTTGACTTCAATTCACCCACTCTGCAGAGGGGCTTGCAGATAAGCAAACTATTTCCGTGTGAGGGCTGGGTATCGCTTTCATACAAGTAATCTTCCTGAGAGCAGTTTTCCATTCAGCATATCACTGTGCCGGGGCAAGGCTCGGTTACACACGCTGCGTTATGTTTATATACACCTGGTTATGTCTGCTCCTATCCATTTATTGTGGAGCAGACCCTACTGATAGGGAGCACCTCAGGGCCACATCTCCCTTTACTCGTACAGTATCACAGGCATGGGCATGGGCAGGTCGAGTGCTGAGCTCTTAGTCACAGGGGAACACATGTCCAAAGAGGATTACACCTGATGCCCCATGTCAGCACTCCAAGCTACTTAAAACATGGATATTTTACTACCTGCAGGACTAAAACCTGAAAGAGGAAATCCTTTCATCAGAAAAGCAGCAGAAGGGAGACAGATTTGCCAATGACATTTTGAGTTAATGTTAACACATATGGAAGAAAAGCCTCAGTCAATCTGGAATCCTTTTTACAACCTCTTTTTGTCTGTCCTGGGGACACTATCAACTCATTTGAGATCGGGTAGTCTCCTACACAGTGTTTGCACCTATATCCAGTATGCCAGGCCTTCTACATCTTACAGTAAGTCACTTGGCAATACCATCTAATATGACTAGGGTTTCTGGCCATTGCATGTGCCTCATCTACAGAAGTGTAGTGATCGCCTTAATTCAAGGTTTTGTTCCAGCTCTGCTCTATGAAGGAGTACAAATATACGTATTTGTCAAGAGCTTATGATATGCTCACTTTCTTGTTAAGAAGATGTTTTCTCTTTCTGTTTGAAGCCAATAAAGCCTTTCAAGATTGAAACATAAAGATGAGTTCGTTCGGTATACCCAAATAACCAGCCTTTCTTCAGTCTCTCCTTAGGTGAATATTCCCCTTCTGATATCAAGAGAAGATTTGTCTTCCTTGAAGAAATGTGCCAGTCCATGCCACCAACATGAAAAATCACTGTGAATTTGTCAGCAGAAACATTTGCTTTGATGTAAACACGAGCTTGAAGAGCAGAGCCAGAATCAAGGCTAGGACACTAACGATTAACTGCTAGTTCCCTTAAATAATTTACTGGCCAAACAGCATGAAACATCTAAAAATGCAGTGTGTTTCAGGCGAGTAAAAACATCTCTGCCCAGCAAAAATTATCTACCACACACTTCTCAATTGCAAGCTTTGAAATTCTATGTATAAATCTCACTGCCTTGCCTGTCGAGGGGGTATCCTTCCCAACCTAGTACATAGTCTCCTGGTGAGCTACAACCTTAAAATGCCACCCCGCACATCTCTGCTGACAAAAGCTACAAAGGCAGAAGAACACAAGAACTTTCCCAGCTTCCAGCCCTGAGCACCAACCAGGGATCACAACCCAGCAGAGCTTTTTGGGTCCATGCTTCAACACCAGTAAAGGGAACTTCTGGATAGAAAATTCTTCCACCTGTCTTTTTTCAGTAAACACAGGGAGAGAAACATATGCACTTTTCCCCAGGATGCTTTTAAGTAAAGTGTTCTTTTCCCTTTAAAAATGAAAGTTCTTATCTGCAAGTATTTTTTTTCCCCCAAAGTGTGCCATTTATTAAATGAAAGCATGATTTTTTCTGTTAGTTTCAATAGCTACCGGGCAATAAGTTCAAAAAAGTCATAGAAATTTGTGAAGCTGCATTAGACACGATGAAGAATAATTTAGCACTGGCAAAATGACGGGTCCTGCCTTTAGCATGATAACAAATCAAAGAATCATTTTCCAGTATTTTATCCTCCAGGCATTACCTGCTTTTCACAAGACCTTTACATGAAGTAAATTGCAAATTCAGTTCTTCTCTCACCCTGCTCTGTTCACAGTAAAATAACAAGTTCAAATACCCAAAAACGTGTATTAAAATCAGGTCCTAAAGCACAAGAGAGGGAGTCTGGCTGATGTAGTTGTGGGGACAGAGTCTGCAGGCTAATCAAACCAGCTGACCAAATAAATTTATATGTAAAAATCACAGGCCATACTGGAATCACTACATTGATTTCCCCAAAAAGCACTTTCTTGTTTACCTAATTCCAGCGGATTAAGAGAAAACTCATTATTCACATACAACACAATTAAGTTCGGCACTCCCAAACCACACTTATTCACCACTATCATTAACGACAGAGAAAAGTAAAGCAGACCTTGTACACTGGCCTTTCTTTTCCTTTTTCTTCAAGGCTCTTGTATAGAAACAACTGAAATAAGCACAAGGATTCATGGAGATCATCGTTACCAGACTAATCTAAAGATGTATATAGTGGTGAGAGACTGCGTAGGGTACTTTTCTATGGGATTGTATCAAACATTCTCTTCTTACTCGCCTTTTTCTTCCTTCTCATCAAAAACCTGTACCTAACTGTTCAGCACAGACACCCTAACACCCTTGTTACCTCCTGCCAGCCAAGGTATTCCCAGTGGTGTAGTGTTTCCATGCCTATACTTGTCCCAGCTCATCTGCAGGTGGTCATGGACACAGGGGTCATGGGGGCAGGTAGCAGTGGTTTAGATGTCACTGAGTTGCAGCTACAGCTCCTCAGCAAGGGACCGGGAGGAGAAGGAGCACAGGGAGGTCTGTGCCCTGCCAGACATAAGGGCTTCAGTAAACCTTCCCTCTACACAACAGTATACTAAGGGAAAGGTAGAAAAACATACTTAATACCCCAAAGTCACTACCACTGCTTTATTTTGCATTCCTTAAATATTTAAGTGCACCGATTGTTTTTGCAGGAAAACGAGTAGAAAGAGGGCTGCTGTGCTGTGCAGTTTGTTACTTGGCCTGGGGTATTTCCTGGTGAATTATCCCTTAGCACTGGTATTCTAGCAGGCAGGCAGTCACCCATTCCCCAGAATAAGAAAAGGTATCAGGAAGCTCTACAGAGGTGATCTGATTCCTTTTAGGTCAGGCACATTTAATGTTGGTGAGAATTTTTGTGAGGAATAGATTAAAAAAAATAAAAATACATCACAGAACAAGCCATTCAGAAAATGTCATTTGTTATTACTTTTCCCCCATTTTTTCATGCAGGGGAGGTTAAGATTCAAAACACAAGTTTAAGCAATGCTTTAATATACCATTCAAAACATTTTATTTCACCCAAGTGGAGACTTGCATGGTCTGAACTCTTGCATCGCCTGGGTCATGTACTTGCTCCCGGTACCTCCAGCATCAAGACCATAACTTCTGGTTGAACCAGATTGTTTAGAAAAAAATAACCCCATCTTAATTTAAATTTTCAAAGAGAGAATTCGTCGTGTCCCTAGGCAAATTGTTTCAGATATTAAATTCTCCAGTGGCCAAGAATGCACACCTTATTACTGGTCTGAATTCTTCAGCTTCAGCTTTCACCCGCAGAACCTCATTATAACTTTGCTTCATTAAAGAATCCTTTCCCCACACAGTGCCCTTACACTAATGGCTTGTCCATGCACAGAACGTGGGGTGACGCACATACTGTTGGAGACAGTGCACGGAATAGCCAGTAAACTCAGTGTAAATTTACTATATGGGAATTTCCTGAGTAACCTGAATTAAGGTTGGTTATCCAATCTTTTATTTAGATTAATTTAACATTTGAAATAAAATAAAGCATGGTCAGTGTGGCGGGAGCATGCATCTAGCCCGCACCAGCTGTGGTGTGTGACTGATGGCAGGGACAGCATGTCCCAGGTTTGCTGGTGGCTCCAGCTTTTGGAGCCACAGGTCACTTCCGCTCCCCCGTTTCCCTCCCCGGTCCCCACACTCCAGCCAAGGGCACCATCCCAGGGCTAGACACAGCCACACACACCACAGAGGGCAGTGCTCATGTGGAGCTTGTTCCCATCATCAAGTGCTCTCTGTACAGTCCTTCTTCTCAGAGGTTCTCCTCACATGCTTTGACCCTGTCCATCTCCCACTCCGAAGCCTGTGGTTACACACCCATAGCACTACTGCGACCGTTTTCTTTGTCAATTAAATACTCCAAGGGGCTACAGGAGGGAGATGATGTGCAGGAAACAGGTTATGGAAGCAGAGACACAGTAGTGCCAACAGCACCAGCAACTCCTTTTGGGGTGAAGCTGTGTCTCAGCAATTCCTGGCTCCTAGCGACATGCCCGGAGCATCACAGCTCACGTAGAAGGGTCTGGGCACCTGAGAGCCCTCCCATCCCATCTGCCACGTTACAAAGGGCTGTGCTGCATCCAACATTGTTAAACTGCAATACCAACACAAACCCGGCGTACCACAGAGCAGCGTACACAGGGCTGTGGCTGCTGTTCTCACCAGAAGCCCAAAGAGCAAAAAGCTACAGCCGTGCAGAGTCACAAATCAGCAAGGTACTGCGGCTGTTTCTGTGGCCATCTACTTTCACAGAGCAGGGAACGTTTATTGTGTTTGGCACAGAAAATTCAAAAATAAACAATACAGTACCTGATCGTTATTTTCTGTTCGACTTTTGAAGGCTACGGCAAGGAAAGGCGACGGGGGAGGCGAAGCACCATTCCAGTAGGTGTGTCTCCGTGTCTCCGGCGTGTTGCAGCTTGACAGCTCTCCCCGTTGCGTGGGCAGCGTTCATGCAAAGAGGCTGACTTCTACCTCCAAGCGATAGCGTAACAGAGAGTTAACTCACTGCGTGCCTTATGGCATGCCGCACGGGGTGAACTAGTGACCAGCACAACAAAAGTACTGCACTCCTGCTCCTTTTCCAAATATCCTGCAGCGTGCTGTGATTCACGGACATCCGAGAGCTGTTCACTTCGCTGGGCAAAGGAGGACAGAGGTGAAAAAGCAAAAACTTTGGGTACGGCAAGGTCCCTGGCATTCTGCACGGAACAGGCGATGAATCTGGAAGTGATGATTTCTGCAGTGGTCAACGGTGGTTGCATTTGCAGCTGCTGGGGTGCACAGAGCAGAGCGCGGTTGGCATCCTCAGGGGGAAGCTGTGCTCCAGAGCAGGAAAAGCTCCTCTGTGCAGATGCCATGTTTTCATGGAATAAAGCTGCACTGGTAACAAGCAGCTGTTTGACAACGTACCGTCATAGACAGCAAGCCTGTGTTTTAGTCGAGGCAAAGAGGTACTGGGGGGCTCTTGGTGATAAACATCCCATTACCTATGATTCTCGTAAATCCAACATTATTGTGAAAGCGGCAATTTATTTTCACATTCAAGTCTTCATTATTAAGTCTGGTAACAAACAAATGTGCTTTGGCTGCTGGACAACTCCAGTTTCAAGAGTTCTGCATTTTCTGGTCATCTTTATTTTAAATAGAAGCACTTCTTGGCTTTGCACTACAGAGCGAGAGGCTGCTGCTTGCATGTCAAAGGGCAGAGGAAGCTTACGGCCTATTTCAGCCACCTCAGGAGAGTATAGAACACAGAAGCATGCAGAGCTTAGCTTACCTAAGTCATCTCCCCATTCTCTCCCTCCTTCACCCGTTTCTGGACTGCCATCCATTTATTTTAGGCATAGCCTCTAAAGTCAACAGTTGGTGATTTTTCTCATTTCTCTACTATCTAAGAGTACTCGCTATGGAAACTATCACTTTTTGGGGGGCTTCTTCACATTCTTATAGTATTTTGTACAGCATAATAATTGAAACACAAATCAAACCCTTGGACACCTTAAGTCTGGTTACTACCTTTCAGCATCTGGCCTGCAATTAGTAGGGTGAAAGAGTATGAAGCACCAGGGATGGAGGAGCATGATGGAGCGGAGTCTCCCTTGTCCCAGGGAACAGCCAGAAGTCTCATCCCAGGTCATGAAGGGCTTCCCCCAGTTTTTTAGGCAGAAGAACTGGTAGAGCCCAAGATTTCTGGCAACCCTTTCACTAGAGGGAAATTCTTAGTGAAGCTGGAGGTATCAGCTGAAAGGAGACTGTCAGCATGGAGGGGGTCAAAGAGGAGAGCTCCCAGCAGCTCGGTCTTGGGGCTGAATATATTGGATATCTTAATTGATGTTCTTGGCACAGGAAATAAGAGCACATTGATGAATTCTTCTGATAGCGTAAGACTGGGAAGGACTGTCAACTAGGGGAAGGTCGGCATATCCATTCTGGGAGAATGGGATCAGAACAGAGCAGAATAAAAACTTAGACTGAATTTATTAGTACAATGAACAAAGGATTAACAGTGACAATTTATTGATTGATTCTGAAGTATCTTTCCATACGAGGGTACATTCCTCCCTAACCGTAGTCTGGAGCTAGACAGATACGCAGAGGATTACAGGAGGTGGTTGGCCGTGAGAGCTGATGATGGGGTTCAGTATCTCTGCTAGAGGCAGGAACTTTGAATTGCAGCTGCTCGCATCTGTTCCACAAATCAGTGGGTGCTATTGCTAATTAAAACCTTTTCATGATGACTATCTCCACTGTATTTCCTTAGGGTTGCCACTACAGTCAAGCTGAACATCACAGCTCTCTATATATGTTTCTCTGCAAAATATTTATTCTGAAGTGTTCAAAGCAGACATCGATCCAGACTGCAGCATCTCCTTTCCTGACAGCAGAGACCGTCCTCGCCCTCACCCCCTGACTGAACATACTCTACAAACAAACCATTTGCAGAGACGCCAGCCTTTGGGTATACAAAACTCTGTTACACTAAACACACCGCGCGCTTCAGAGGGAAAAGGCGAGGTGCGTCAGGTCACCAGCTTCTGAAGTTCCCACAGTATGGCGAGATGAAAGTAAAAGCTGCCCATGAGGAGATGAGGTGATGGTGTTCCTAGCCCTTGGTTTGCTCAGTATTTATCACCCCAGCTTTACTCCGGGGTGCGAGTAAGTACAGGAATACACTTTAGTACACACTTACTTCTAAGCAAGTTGTTACACCCGGTACATGAATGCTCTATTCCTCCTTCATGTAGTAAGATGTATCCAGCAAAACCTGGGTTAGAAATAGAGATATTTGCAATGCTTTTATTGCCATTATAGTTCATCCAAGATGATGTGTCTGGTTTGAAAGTCACAAAAAACCCATATTCTCGTTAAAAATGCTGCCAAAGAGCTAAATGAAAACAGCCCGCTGCCGAACCCTGTGTTTGCAGCATTACCAGTGGGTTTGTTCAGGGGTGTTTATATAGACCGGGATTCATTTAACAAGGCAAAAGCCGGAGCTCTCACATACTCCATTATTTCTCTGCAGGTCCTTCTCACCAGGGTTAAGTCTTTACACTACTTCCAAGCAAAGCAGCCAAGAAAAAGAAGAAACAAACGCTACTACTACCGAGCACAGAGGCCTCCTTTGCAAGAAATGTGATTTACGGAATGAAGTTCCTGGCATGTCTGCCGCGGGCTGTCACAACGTGTGCCTAAACTCCAAGGCTGAAATATGATCCCCGTTTCTTCCAAGACGTGTTGTGGCTTCTAGCAAGTTCTTCTGGAAGCGCAAGCAACCCTTTTCTCAGGAGCCGTGCTCTTTCTGTGCGTCACTGTGCCTTAATGGGCCTGTGCCTATTCGAGAGATGTTTGGGGGTGAGAACCCTCCTAATTTCCTACAAAGCTGGTGTTAGCAAACCCTGCTTTGTTGAAAGTCACGGAAATAATTTCATGTAGTTTGGAGTAACTGACACACTTGGAGAGACAGGGAGCAAAGCTCACCCCTGGTTGGGCTGTGTGTTCATTCTTTTAGGTCTCTGCTGCCCACATTTGTACATCAAACACCCGAAAACCAGGAGCTGAACCACGATCTGTTTCCATAAGTTGCCAAAGTGGCAACTCGAGGGCTTTCTGGCCTTTGCTGGCTCTGAACTGTTGATGTAGAAGACATTTTCACTCCCTTTCTCCAGTCCTTTAGGTATTCCTTTTTCTCTGGGTAAAGCAAATGCCTTTTCACCATTAAGCTTTTCCTCAACTGGATTTCAAGCCCAGAAAATATTTTACCTCTAATGAAAACTCCTCCTCATCTTGCTGCTGTCTTTAAAACCAGCGAGATGGCAACACTTGTACACCACCACGAACTACCTCACCTCGCAGCAGCTGACACCCCATCATCATCGGACCCCTTTTTGCCAGCATCCCTCCAAGCTGCGAGGTGACCCAGCCCTTACCCACCAGTCTCATCCCATCATGTGCTGGCTGATCCGACGGAAGAGAACACCGAGGACCTCTGGGTGGGAAGTCTCAGAGACGAGAGGTCACAAGCCCCCGATGGACTTCATTAGTGAGGACTGCAAACACACAAATAATCCCACTCCTAAGATTTTGGCTTAAATCCAGTATATCAGTTATACAAAGGAGGAATGTTGCTCATGTATATTATCTGCCTGATAAAGAGGTATTTTCCTAAGAGTAGTAGCAACAAACTGACAAAGTTTTCACAAAACAAAAAGACAGACATAGCCGAGTCAAACAAAGTCAGCCTGACCGTTGACTTTGTGTTTGCTTCAGCGGGTTTTGGCGCTGACCCCACTTCAGCCGCAAAGTTTTGAAATTCATGCGATTGTTCATTCTCATCTTTCAGTTTTACAGCAGACTTTTTTTCCCACAAATGTCTCCGAGGCCGTGTGGGATGTGGTCCAGCTCCCATTAAGGTCAATGGGAGTGCTGCCACCGGCTTCCCTGTGGGTCTCAGCCCTCTCCCATTGTATTACATTTCCAACTGCAATTGGAGACAGCTTATTTCAATTTTTTCCTCTCCTAGTGCCCACAATGGGCAAAGTATTTTCCAAAAAGAAAAGAAAGTCCCACTGAATGTCCCTAAACTCTCTAGAGATAATGGAAAAATCGTTATAATTAAATACATTTGACATGCAAGATCACAACCGTTCTCTAATAATTGTTTTTTTAAAGGCTTCTCTCTGATGTAGCTTTGCTTTACTGTAAAATAGCAGGGATTAAATCCTGATTCTGCTGAATTTTATGGGAGTTTTTCCAATTAGCTCCATTGGGGACGTATTATCTTCCTTCATCTCCATCTTTAACGCTACCAGACCACTACTGAAAGTGTCCCAACAGGAACCAATGATGGCACAAGGGTCAGTTTGTCACTGCCAGTCACACACTTCTTTGACAGATCATCTTAATCAAAATGCACCAAAAAAAAAAAAAAGGCCATAAAAAGGAATGCATGCAAACCATATTATTTTATCTTCAGAAAAACAGAAGAACTGAAACGCAAACATGAGTTGCAGTTAAGGAGGGGTGAATGCAGACTAACGGCTGACAGCAGAAACAGCAGAGCAGTAGCTCCCTGCTTTCACAGAGACTGAAAACTTCACACCACCGTAAACTATCAGGAAGTCCACAGCGAGGATTCAAGAAATCCAACAGTACTGGGAACCACTTGGAAGTGGGAACATTAAACATAATTCTGTTTACAGAAGACTTCATCCTCATATTAATGTCTGTTTTGGACAACCTTACAAATCTTTTTTCTGAAGATTGATCAAGTTTCCCCCAGACAGCAAACCAATAAAGAGTAAAACATTAGTTGCACTGTCTGATGTGAAGTGTTAAGGAAAACTACTACTAGCAGGTACTAACCCTGAACCTTTATATAAAGGCTTTGAGACAGACACTTTCAAGACACCACAGACATTCCAAAGTGGGGATATCACGAAGGAAACGCGAATTTACAGTGATTAAAAAAACACCATCTTTATAGACGAAGAGCTCTGCCTCTTCTCCATAGCGAATTGATTAGGGGGCACATGTGGGACTCAAACTAGTTAGGAAAATTCAAGTGATAGCTGCCAGCCACCAGAAAAACAACTGACAGTGACTAAGAGCCCCAGTTTGCTGCATGTGCTACAGCGATCTATGACATCTTGTTCTCATTCTTTAAGTGAAACCAACCCACTTACACTTTGTAATCACAAATCCAGACCTGAATGCAAAAGTCGCTTCATAGATGTTCCCAGCTACCCAACTTCTTCCATAATTTGGGGAAAAGGTATGGATTTGTTGTTATTGTGCATACGCTACAGTACCACAGATTACATCATCCAACAATGCCATTTTTGCCCCCAGTATACTCCTCATCTGGAGGTTTTCATGGATTATTCCTATTATTTAGCATATTGGGACTTAGTCTTCAGCTGTCTGGCAGGGTTCTGCTCCTACCAAGAAGTTGCCTGTACATGGAAGATCCTGCATCCCATCAGTACCCTTGCTGAAACATTTGCGTTACAGAGCCAGGACAAAGTGGTTCACTTAAGATCAGAGGAGGGAAGCAATTAGAAAATCCCAAAGCAGGTAGGACCTTCTGGTGGAGAGGCAGATCCCTAACCAGGACACTCTCCCAAGGTGAATGCTGGGAGGATGTGTTTCTCCTGTGCCAGGCTTGTTCACATGCTAGTGCAGTTGGCGTGGAAGTGTTTTTTTTCTTCATTTAGAAATGGATCTCAAACATATGTAGACTTCCTGCTTTTGATCCATTATCATCTCCTCTGCACTGATCTTGTTAACACCTGCTATGGTGGTTGCGCTGCCCCGTCAGCACGACGGCATTAATGCTGCCGCCTTGCTTGCGAAGGCCGAAGCCCTAAAACCAGGTTGTGGTTGCTGGTAGCTCCCTGACTGCCAGACCAGCCTCTCAAAGTCATGAACTCTGCGCCAGTGTCAAGCTTACACATACGGTCAAGCTGTTATTTACCAAGGTCAAGTAAGCTGCACGCATTCTTTATTTACCAAAAAAAAATATCCATGTTTGGGAGGCATAAGCCCAAAGGAGGAACTTAAACCACTTCCTGCTGCTGCTGGAAAGAAGCAGGGCCAGGATGTCTCCCACAGCATTAGTCTTGGCTGAGCTCGTGGCCGCTGGGTGTGAGTTAGAGCATCCCTCCAGCCTGCCTAACGCAGCTCGTCAGAGGGAGCCTTGACAGAGCTCCAGCACAAAGGTGTGCAGTAAGGGCCACTTTCGCACACCGACTGCTGGTCTTATATTGGCCTTTAGGTGGGTTAACTAACTGCTGTGGCAACAAAAGGGTTTGTGCATACGTAAAGATACATAAATAATTTCATTAAGTAAAAAGAGATACATGAGCAATTCCTGGAGCTTGTACAGCAATATTTGAAGTGATGAATATTTGATTATGGTATTGAACCATAGCATCAACTCAAAAGCCATATTAAGTCCTTGTCAGAGAGTTTAGGTTCTGCTAATTGCCTAGCAGAAGATTTGGAGAATGAATTACACTTAGTCCCTCTTTATTCCCCTTTTATCTCCTCTGCATTTTGCTGGGGGGGGAATGAAGAAACAAAAGTCATACCTACAGTGCAAATACCCCAGGTGGGAGCTCCTGGTGTTCCTCTGCCCTGAGAGTGGCCTGCCAAGCTCTCCTGGCTCAGGTACAATAGCATCAAGAAGCTTGAAATAGCTGCCCTGTTTTCTGGGATCTTCTGTTTTTGCAGCTGTAAGAAAAGGTGTCTTCTTGATCAGTTTGCTGGGATGTGAGCAAGAGTTTATGTTTCTAGGATAAATTACACTAGTCTGCCTGCATTTTAGGTAGGGCCCATCAGTGACTTCAGTAAAACACCACGTCTACTGGAGCTTGGACGGAGAGCTGGAAATAGAGCATCCTTGGTGTGAAGGTCTTAGGGGTTAAAAGAGAAGGCAAGTCAGATCTTTTAGTTAGCACGATACTTCAAATTGATGCACTGAGAAGCACCAGCAAGAATGGTGAACCATTGGCCAGATGAGACAGGCATCTCCAAGGAATCAGACAAATACACTTTGTCTATTTCTTTAACATTTTTAAGCATGGATAATAGTACTTTGAACACAGGGAGTGGTTTTATCTGTAGCTATCAGGACAAGCTGGACAAACACCATTATCCAGGATTTAAAAGCAAACCTGGAGCCCCAATTCAGCAGAGTGTTTATTATGCATTGTTATTGGACATATGCATGAGCCCCATTGAAGCTAATAAAACTTAAAGATATGCTCACATTATTTGTTCAACAGGGACCAGCTCAGAGATGTACTTAAAGTACATCCAGGGTTCAAGGAACTGAGCTAAGGTCACCGTTCCTAATCTCTCGTCTATTCTCATTACTTGTATATTCATTAAGAAAGTTCTTCACTTTTTCTCTGTTATCTTTTACAATAATGGCTCTCCACAACAGCTGTAGACAAGATTCCTCTCCCATTTGAGGGCACATAATCCTTAGCACGGGCAATATAACCAGGCTGAGCTGCATTTAAAAAAAACATGGATTTTGCTGGTATTTTTTCCATATCTAAGAAAACCTACACTATCTTTTTTAAATATCAAGAAGTAGAAAAATGGAGCATATGCGTCCAAAAGTAGTTATATACTTTGTAAGGTTATTAAAAGCCAGAGTTGTTTTCATGAACATACCGAATGGATTTTACTGGTTTCCCATAATGTAGCCTGGGCTGGCATTGCTCTACCCATTTTTCTGCAGAAGAAATGTCAAGCATGCACTCATCCCTCTGACTTCAGTTCAAATCAAACAAACTGGGCTAGACATCTAATAACAAGCTTTGTTCACTCTAGAATGGCAGCTATGGAAACATGCCTCATTTTATATATTATATTATATTATGCACGACCTGAAAAGGACACTGCAAAAGCAACAAGCACTGTTCTTTTTAAAATGACCAGTTTCAAGCTGCTTATTTAAGCAAGGAAAAAAAAAAACCACCACACAGGGCCTTCATCAGGAATGTCTTCGTAATTCAGTTTTCCTTGTCATAAATTATGATGCATATAACTAGACTTTTCCTACTAATAGAAGCTGAGGACATATATGGAAACCAACGTTACCAAAATTTGAAAGGAAATTAGAGCTAATTGTTTTGGGTTAATTTACGAAGGCAATATGACATGCCTTCTTTGCAGTTCCAGTGCCAAAATAAAGAACAAGCACAATTTATAGTTTGTTTCTTATATAGAAATTAACATTCAAACTTTATTTTTCTGCAGCTATGTTTAAGAGGGTGTCTGAAGGCAGAGTAACGCTTTGTGAGGTCTGCTGCTGTTCTGTCTTCAGGGTGGTTTGCTATTTCCCCTTTTAGAAACCAAAAGCCCCTTTTCAATTGCATCTGCCAACTTAGCAGGGTTCCACAGCGAAGATGGGAGGAAGGGGCATTCCCCTCCGCATGCATCTCTCTGCTCCATCGGAAGTCAACTTGAAGCAGTCCTGGCACGGTGGGAGATGCCTCCAAAACTGGACCCTCAAAATGGGCAATCCAGTTCCTTGAGGAAGTATATATTACCCTCTTTTTATTTCTAAATTCCTATGCCTAAATTCTAAATATTTACCCTAGCAAACATTACCCCGCCTATGGATTCCAGCTGCACACAGCATCGTACTTCCCTCCGCCTAGACAGGCTGAAGGTCTTTGCAAAGGCTCCTGGGTGTCCAAAGCACCAGACCTACTTTCCTCCACAACAGCTTCTTATCATAGTAACACAAAAGGTCACAGTAAGAGTTTGCAGCCTCGCTTCAGCAAAGGGAATAAATGTGCAAACAAAGCCATTAGCAGTTTCCAAAATAAACTCCTATGCTTGGTCTCCTGGACTGCAGCCTGCCACATATGCACTGCACAGGAACGCTTGCTTACATGTCAGCTGAGCAGCTGTGAGCCAAATGAGCACTCTCCACCTGACCCCAGAAATGCCACCTTAATTAATTATCTTGATATTATAAGCTTAAAAGCGTTAAAGATAAGCACAAGGAGATCAAGAGAAGGGTTTTCACCTGTCAGCCCACTTCTTTATTACTCTCTCCAATTGATACTCACATCAAACAGGTGCCATTTAAAAAAAAAAAATAATTAAAAGCCACTGTCCTGGAGGAGCATATTATTCCTGAAAGGACGTACACAGTAATTACCAGGGAGCCATCTGTGCCACAAACATTTCAGCAGAGATTCAGCAGCCAGAAAAAGAGAAACTCAACAGCAGTAAAAGCAAACATTCCAACTTAAGATATGGCAAAAATGTTTGAGTCAGCTCTAATAATGATTTTTCCCGATTATTATTTTCCTTATCAGGCTGGCAGGGACAATTCACCTCTCTTGCACTTCCCCAGTGCTCTGGGACAGGCGACGCTCTCTGTCCTCGCTGTCCAGCTCCTACTCATTCCTCTCCCTGGGGCTTTCTCAGTTGTCTGTCCTCTCTCCCAAAGTTTGTTTTCCTGCTGCTATGGTTTTCCCATTGCTGGTATAAACAGGAGAAGAATTCTCCCGCATGACTTGGGCTCCATTTGTTTCGGTGGGAGCTCCTAGTCATGTCTGTGAGACCTGAACCAGCTCCTCCGAACACCAACCCTCTCAAACCTGGGCTTACCCTCACCCTAGTGCTCTCCCATGGATTTTGTAGCATCAAACCAAAGATGTATCAGCACCCAACCTTCATTATCTTTCTCAAGTCCCCAGTTAATTACTTACCTCCAGATTACAGAGCTCATGGAGCAGGAAACACATCTCCTCCCTGTTTGAAAAGCTCCTGATATCTTCTGGCAGTACCAGAATAACAAATCCATGTAAAGCCCAGTTTGAAACAAGCATTCAAACAGCTGAGGAGGAATTAAATAATTGATGGTGACAGGTATTAATGGGCCAAACAAATTTACTGGGGCTGCAATTACACCCAGGTTGTACTTGCCTGAAACGTTAACTGTCTGATGAGACTTAACACCCGGCTAATTAGCTTTAAAACATAATTTCCACATACCACCACCATCGTTTACTCCCAGAAGGGAAGCAGAGTGTCTGGCAATTGCCATGGCCATCAATCCAGGACTAGCAGCTAATCCTGTTTTATTACCATCATTAGCCAAATACATGGACCATCCACAGAGCAGCTGTCTGCTCTTCCTCTTGCTCCCTGCAATCCCTGCTCTCCAGACTCTGAATCTCCACACGCCAGATACTGCTTCTCAGTCTACCCAGGTTACTATTTCCATGTACTCCTTTTCTCCCCTTCATCCATCCCACAGGGGTGGGATTCAGGATGGCTCAAGTGCCATCCAGCACGGCCCTGCAAGCACACCTCCTCCCACCTGGAGCTCCAGAAGGGGCTTTCCCACAGCTGGATTTAGTTCTGAAGACTAAACTCCCTGTCCTGAGGCTGGATGTGTCCAGTCCTCCCCAAAACCAGTTCCTCTACAGCCAGCAGCTCCTACCTCGGCTCCGCTCAGCGATCCTCATTACTGCTCTTTGCCCTCGGAGAAGACACCACTGAACCCCCAATAAAAGGGTCTAAACTGGCTAAGATCAAAAGGTATTTGTGAAAAACAGCCTTGAAAGGTCTAAAATTCAAAAGATTAAATTCAAAATACAGCCAAGGAGAGAGTGTGTAAAGTGTCTGCAGGCTCCGGTCAAGGCGGCTGTGGTGATTTGCACCACCTGAGGTGAAAATGTGCAAAGAACCATGCCAGGAAGCAAAACTGGAGAGAGTAATCCATGAACATTCAAAATTCAGCTTATTTCAGGGAGAGGTGAGGAGAATAAATGAAAACCATTGTTGGAGCCTTGCATGAAACAGTTTGCAGATTTTGTTTAACTTCAGCTGGGCTTTGGCCTTCTTTCACCAGAAGGTATGTGTCTTTTCATTAAAAAAAGGTGGCAGAGCACAGCTTTAAAGAATATTATTCAGTACTCAAGTTATTCTACCTGCATGGCAAGGAGCAGGCGGGCTTTCTTCCAGCCTGCAGAAAGAAACAAAGAACGAACTCACACCTGCGTCTCATGCCAAGGTAAGTAAACAAATGCACCGGGAGTTATGGGACCTTCACTCTCTCAGCTGCGTTTGCTTGTTTGCTTGCCCGACTCCTTTTCTTCATGGCAATGGGCCGTTCTACAAATCCTTTATCTGCTACTATTTACATTAAGATTTCTGTGTTACAAGGTGTGTCACAGAGAGCACAAACCAACATCGTCAGGCCCTGATGCCCAACGTTGGGTTTCTCAATGCATACTCACCCTCCTAAACAGAGCTATCCAATTTCTCAATGTACAAATATCCACCAGACCATTTTTTTTTTCCTCAAAATTTGCAGTTACTTTTCCTCCATTACGAATGGCTCAGGCCAGACACACAGTTTTTGGTTTGTTCAAAGTCTGCCCGAACTCCTGGTAAGCCACCCCAGGAATTCGTGAGTGTATCGATCCCGTGGGTCAGCATTGACTCTGCTATGCTAGGAATCCCATGGTCATGTTGCTGCCTGATAACCAGGAATATCACCAGATGAAAGGAGAAGAGGAATGAGTCAGGGGATGGAAAAAGGGAACGCAGCAGAAAATACCAGAAAATTACCTTACGAACATCATATGCTTACTTAGCTGACTAAAAGCACTCTCTTTCTGCATTCTTTGCCCAGCATCAAATGACAGAACCAATAACGTTATCATGTGCCAGCCTGCACAAGCCAAGCCTTGCTAATCTTTCCCCATTCATTCTTCCTGCACTGTGCCGCAGTACGCCGTCCCAATGAGCTGAATTGCCCCTTTGTTATTTCAGGTACAGTTACTAGCCCTGGTACAAACCCACTCCTCCTCCTTAGAGCCCCCATTGTCCCCGGTTGTTTACTGTGGGCGCATTTGTGCTTGCAGCATCGGGACATCTGGTGACTAGCAGCACTAAGCATCGCCCAACCGCCCGGCATCCTCAACGGGGCTCTGAAACAAAGCTCATCAGTATCTCTTTGTATCCCAACATCTCCGATGAGAAGGGACAAGATAAATGAGCTTTCTGAAGGCGTGGTTTATCTTTCCTTTCGTTTTCTTTGTGGTATCATAATCCTAGATAGGAAAGAGCGCCGTCTTGGTGCAAAACTTTCAGCTGACTGCAGCCTGCACTATCCGAGTCGCAATGTGTAGTGGTGCTAAGGCACGGTATAGGCAACAAATGGCCACAGAACAGCTTTGCATTCTGTTTGCAATATGTATTCTCATGACATGTCGTGTAAGTCAGCAGTCACAGGCCAAAACCCTAATCCAAAACAACCAGTGGGTGGTGGATTTTCAAAGCAAAATAGAGCGGAGGGAAGAGTTTTCAGTCGCTCTCCATTGCCCTCGTTGCATGTTGAACCCCAGTTTCTCCAGGAGGACCAAGCGCTTTGGAAAGGTCCAACCAATTTGTCTGCTTGATAGGAATTGTGCAGAATTTATTGTCCGGTGTTTAGAGAGGAGGCCAAGGAGCGAGGGAGAGCGATAGTGTGTGGGGTTGTCAAGGAATGGAAGAAAGTAAGAGTGAAGGAATGAAGCTATTATACTTTTTCTAGTTGCATGAGACAACCTTATGGAATGAAAGACACGGTCATAGCCCTGAGGAGCATGCACGCAAAAATCATGGCAGAGTAGGAGAAAGGCAGTATTAGGCAGAAAGAAGGAAACAGAGATTAAAATGTTAAAGAACTGGGTCATTTCATCAGTAAGGCAAACTCTAACCTTAAATTAACTGCATGCATGTGGTTTGAAACAGTTTGTAATTATGATTTGTAATTGTTTTGCTCCTTATGGGTGGCACGATTGAAAATCACATACAAATGGCTCTGAGTCAGACCCATCCCACTTCCCATAGGACCAGCAGCAGATGCCTGGTCCTCAGAGCTCCTACCAGCTTTCTGGGGGCTTTTGCAGCAGCTTTTTTCATCTGAGTCATCATGTTTCATAACGAGTGATGAATCCAGACTTCATTCATTTGCTTCATTCATTTTTTAAATCCTTTCCATTTTTGTTCTTCACGATATCCTGTGGCAATGAGTCCCACAGATCATTTTGTATGGGACAAAAATGATTTTTCCTTTACTTGTCTTACCTGCTGCTTGATCTTTTCACTACCTATGCCCAGTTAGTTCTTACAGTCCAAAAGAGTCAATAACTGTGCCCTAGTCCTGTCTGCCTTCTGGACTTGACCAGGCTTCCCTCTCTCCTCTAGATCAGTAAGAGAATTGTTCAGCAAACAGCTTCGGGGAGAGCATATTTCCTCAAGGAGCAGGCAGCAAAGAAGAAGGCAGGAAAGAGACATTAAACCTAACGTAACGGAAAGAACAAGGCTGTGGGAATTGAAAAGGTGTGAGGCACGGCTTGGGGTTGAGTGATTGATGTGAGGTCTTAAAGCAAAGCCCAGAATGTGATGAGTTTCATTTTCATAAAAAACACTGCAGCCATTATGTGGTGGCCAGAAGGCTGTACAGCACTAAATATTGCTGATGTTTAAGAGCTTCTTTTTAAGAGCTCAGATCTTAAAATATCATGTGTGGGCACCAGCAAGCAGTTATTTGTGGTAAGTGGTTACCAACGGACGGAGAACCCAGCTGCCATAAACATGGCAACTTTATTTTCTTCCTTTGTACTGCTATTCCCAAAATGTGCCAAATAAAACACATTCTTCTAAACAGACCCACTATTATTTTATGGCCTCTCCATGCCGGGTTAGAAATTGCAGTGTCATGAAAACATCCTTTAAATAAATAATAAAACCCGATATTCCTACGACAGGGTCTTTCATCTTGAAGGAGCCTGCACAGCCTCACGAACCCCCCACCACTTCCACCGCTGGGACAGGTGACAGCATTCAGCAATACCGCTCAACAGCGAAGGCCAGCAAAGGTGGAGTCGATACCGTATGGCATCTAGCAAGCCGTGGAAATGCAAGTAGGAAAAAATTAAATCCAATTATCCTTACTGGGAAGTGGGCCAAGAGGCTGGGGCGAGCATCCCTCTACGGAAACGTCAGTGGCTGTGAGCGATCAGGGTCCTGTTGCGACAACTCCTCGGGGAGACGGGAACCTCCGGCATGTCATGGCTCCTAGCAAATTCATAAACACTCAATTTAACATTATGAATGCCCATAATCCTGGAGTTTTTGTGACTGATCTTCCATCCAGCTACTACCTACGTGGTATCTGATATTATCGTGGTGCTCCATAGAGTTTGAACGTGACAAAGAGCACAAGGTAATTAATCTCTGGGAGCTTATTACAAAGATACAACTTCCACTTGATTTCCACACTGTTTGTCCACCTGCAGAAAAGAGCTGTTCCTGAAAACACACCAGTAGCCCATGGAAATACACAACGTGCCTTCTGCATTATTGTTTGCATACCACCCGGGGTGCGGTTTTCACACACAAGTAAAATTCCTATCCGGTAGATTTTACAGTCTAAATTGCAACAAAGCAAGGTAATGGATGCAATTGAAGGATGGAAAGTAGAATATGTATCTCAAGACATAAAAAGAAGTATGTGCTTATGACAAGTATACATGTGCTGCAAGTTCCAGAACGAAAGGGAAAATCCGATGCTTACCAAAAAGGATGCATGATAAGAGATTTACAGAGATTTTCCTAGGAAGGAAAAAGGCTTTGCCTGACACAGGTTCAAATGAGTCAAGAAACAGAAAAAAGCAAATTCAGTGCCCAGTTCTAAAAAAAGAAATCTGAATTTTTAACCTGGACACAGCACTAACCATGATCCAGACTGAGAAACAGAGACTGGAGCCTCAGAACTAAACATGACTCCCGTCCATGACTTTACTGTAAGTGATGACTTCCTGGCATCGCTGGCGTCTCTGGAGAAATCTCCAGCCTCCATCCACGGTCAGCGTGTTTGGGCATTGGGATCGCACCCAGACGACGTTCACTTCCAGCTGGAAATCAGTCAGATCACTGAGATCATACTCCCACAGGAGAGGCGAGCGGATTTCCAAAACCTGTTGAAGCAACGGTTGCTTCTGTTCAGAGACTTTAATTTTTCTTAATAAAAGAACAAGGTACGTATGAGAATCACCTGTTTCAAAGTAAATCCAGTAATTTCTTCCCATTCAACTACATTCTGTGAGTGAAGCCCATCGTTGCGTGAATGAACGCGGTTAAATATGACATCACCCAGCTGTACACGCAAATTTCAGTGATTCCTTCAATTAGCATCCCAACAAAAATATACCTTCCCCTTTCATACTTACTACATTCACTTAGAAAAGAAATGAAAAAACGTTTCTTTTTTTTTCATTTTACTTCCATTACTTTTTATTTCAGGTGTGGGGTGACATTTCAAGCGAGGAAGCAGACCAGAGGACCATTTTCCCACCATGAAGCAGAGAACAGAGGCTGCAGGTTTTGAATTTAACTGCTTTTTTGCACCAGTGACAAGGCTGTGCCATAAAGCCCCTCGGTCCCCTCCTCCAAATTCTGCTGTGGCAGGAACGCCAGTAAAAATGAGAGCTTTCTGCCAGGCTGCGTGGAGCAGCGTTCCCCTGGAAGCAATGCCAAGGCTCCGGCTGCCCGCAGGCACAGCCCCGAGACTTGAGCGCTGCATTTGACATTTTCCTGAAGTTTACATTTGGAAAAGGAAAGAAAATAAATAAGATTTAAAGAAGGCCCTCTAAATTAAGCCTCATTTTAGGAAGTGTGTGGGTTTGGGGTTTTGTTTTTAATTTTAAAACAAACAATTCCGTTTGGAGTAGCATGTCAGAGGGCTCCTCTTAGGAAAGCAGCCTGGGATAAATGGGAAAGCTGCAGGGAGCACTTACAGACACCGAATGAGGACCCATCGCCTTTTAATTCTCTGTTCATAACTAGTGGTGGGAAAAACTTATATGTAGATGCTTAATTATCTAACTGCTCCTTTGGAGTGGGCAGGCAATATGCATGGCGATGGCATTAGTACTGCAGCAGACGAGATCCCAGCTCACATCTGATTATGGGTTCAGATCTGTGGGTGCAAAATTAAAAGCTGAATTCCAACCAATTTTTACAAGTTGGCTTTCACGTGGTGCAACGAGAGCCACTGCCCATTCCCCAGCTGCCTGTGATTTATCGGGGCTGTAAGCTTGCCCAGCATCACTGGCAGGTAAAGAGGCCCTCAAGCCTGGTATTCGGGGCTAGAGAGAGTTAAGGGTGCTTTTCCACGTAAAGTGTGTTTGGGAAAGGAATGCCTTGAATTTTGATGATATTGGCCTGGTTCTCAGCTACAGGGAGGTAAGGCAAAGCAGTGCTACTGCATTCCACTTGTAATGCTGAGGAGCAAGTATTAGCCACAAGTGAGCAGTAAAGGCAAGTGATTAAGCAGCAGGGCTGTGTTCCACCTCCCTCCCGCTGCAGGATGAGGAATGATGCAGCAAATAATAGGACAGTTGCAACAGTCAGGCAGACGCTGAAACGTCTGTGAAAAAAAAATCTTGTTTCTTGTCTGGCAGACTCAGACAAAAGCTGTTTCATTCACACCAGATGAACTCTGCGTGATCACCTCCATAGCGGATATTTTCAGTGGTGTACTCCTATCAAACAGCTTTTCCAAAGCTGGAGCATGACCTTACCCACGTATCCCAATCCTAATTTTGAGCTCCTTGCAATTAGGAGCAGAAAGTAGGATGGTTTTGCACGCTGTTCTGGGAAAGATGGGCACAGCTGAGAGTTGGCATGGGACACGCAGCTTCTGGGCAGAAAGCTGCAAGGAGCTTCGCTCCGTGGTGTGCAGAGCTCAGTATTTCCATTCAGAGATCCAGGCCTGAACACAACGCTCAAATCCTCTCTTGCCATGCACAGAGCCACATGCTTGTTTTCCTAGGGGAGAAATAATAGCAGAGGCACTGGGATGACAACAGGCCCCCAACTCAGCTGCTCCGATTCCGTCTCGCGTAGGGCTGGAGCTGGAGGAAGGTAAAAGCTCTCTCTAATCAACTCTGAGACTACATTCCAGGTTTTAAAACGTGGGTAAGACCCAGAGGGAAGTCTGTCCCAGCCCCACATAATTTCCTCATGACTCTCAGCAGTTCTGCTGCTCCACTCCCCTTCTCCTCTGCTGGCACTCACACCAGACGAATGCTGTCAGCCTGTTCACCGTGCTGGCATGTCAGGGAGAAGCAAAACAGATAAAAATGTGCATGATGCCAAAAGGAGAGAGATGTCTCCCATTGCTCTGCCCGCACCAAGCCATGCAGCTCCAGCCGACTTCTCCCACCGGCAGTCTTCAGATGAAAGCCTTGCTGTGACACAGCATGGCAGCAAATCCAGCCCTGCTGCATCCCTGTAACCTGGCTCCACTCCATGGGAGTCTGGCTTCTGCCCTGTTTACTGCCCCAAGGGGAATAGGAGCATAGGGTGGAAGTCCCTGCAGCCAGGAACACAGTCCCAAGGTAGCATTTGGCTCCCCGAACTGGAGACAGAACAACAAAAACTGGGTACCATAGACCCACAACAGTCATTATATGCCTTATGCTTGGGGAGCAAAGGGCTGGACCCTTCGTCTTCCTCGTGGAGAGATTCACCTGTTCACCCCATAAATGCTTTTTGACCCTTTGACACCACTGATGAAGTCCTTCACTCGTGTTGACACAGCAAGGAGACGCTGGAGATGTCAGTCTTCTGGGAACACGGAAGGTGAGCTAAGATGCCCCAGCCCTTAGATCTGCCAGGCTGATATGCAGTCAACACAATTAATTCTAGATTCAAAATCTGTAAGCTGAAATGGTTTCATTTTATACGAATTTGGAGGCACTAGAAGAAATACAGAAGCTGAAGTCCAGCATTTACCCCAAGAGCAGCATATCTAGCAATCATTTCTTGTTACATAAAGCAGCATGGTGCTGTTAAAGTCCATGAGCTCACTCACATTTTTTTATCTCCAAGTGATGTACACCTGGAGGAGAGGTTTTCCCTTCTCTTTCTCCTGTTAGTGTTACCACTTCAGGCAGAGGAGAAGTCTTTTAGGATCTAGCTCCTTTGCAAAGCTTGACCCTGATGACTCCAGTCCTCAGTAGCTTGAGACAGCCCCTGGAAAGCCTCACCCTCACACCCTGTATTTTGATAATATTGTTCTCTTATACCAATGCTCCTTCACTTTTCCAGGTAGACATCTACCCTGGGCTGCCAGCAGGCAGGCTGGGAATGCATCACCAGGGCTGAAGAGGAGAAGGCGATGACAGAGGCTGCAGGGAGAGAACCACGTCTGGACAGGAGAGGAATCAGGAGCAGGAGTGGTCCCTCTGAGTCATCCCTCCACCTGGCAGGACCGTTTTATCCCCAAACCAGGCTCCAAGGACAACACTGCAGTCCGACACAACACATCCTTTTGTACCCAAGCTGTTTGCCACATCCCTAGTGGGATCTGCACTGTACTCACCCGCTCAAATCACCCTTGCTTGCAGCCCTGAGACACCGAAGGGGAGCACGTGTCCTGGTGCCCACATCGGGGTGGTGCTGAGCTGGGCTCATGAGCCGTGCTGGCACGGCTGCCGGTTTCACTGGCCACTTCCTTGAGAGCAACCATGGCTTTGGTGGCATTTCTAATTTCAGATCTTAATTTTAAATACATTGGAGGGGGTTATTTCTGTCTTCTCCCTGCTTTCTGCCTGATTACTCAAGAGGAACTGAAGAGCCAAACTTCAAAATGAATTCCAGTTTCCAAACTACCTTTCACACTTGCTGTTAATACCATTAGTATTTTATGGTTTTCCCATAGCTACATTACCAAGCAAACATACACAGTCCTTGCCCTGAAGAAATCATGGTACAGACTTGAGATGTGACAAGGAACAAGTCCTAACAGCGCGGGGGCTGGAACGAATGAGGTAATGAGCGTGCAGTTGCTCATGGCAGGCACGTGCACAGCTCCGTGGATTTCTGCAAGGAGATTAAATAATTTTTTTTGTTTATTTAATTATTAAACTCTGAAGAATTTCTAGCAACCCTCGTGGGATCTGGAACCACAGTTTCGATTCAGGTCTATTGCTCGTGTCTAAATTAAAAACGAAAAACAGATGGTGGGTTATTAGATGGCTGCAACAGAAGCTGACAGTCTGTTCTGTCCCCGCGTAGGCAGGGGAGCTCCAGGAAGGGAACGCTACAATATGCGGTACCCATCCCTAGCTGTGTGTTGCAGGTGTTGATCCAGTGTCTCTGCACATAAATGAAGCAGCCAGACATATGTCCTCTAGCTGAGCTTCTCCGCCAGCGGATTGCTCTGAAGGTCACTCAGGAAGGGAGAGGGAGATCGAAGGGTACAGTTAATGTACATCTCTAAGCTTCACCAAAGGTAAAACCCACACTGCACCAGAATCAGAACCTGCTTTGTCTGTAGAAAATGCAGGTTGAAGTCTTTAATGCTTAAAAAACCCAATACCTTAAAATACTATAAAATCCTCTGTTTTGCTGTAACTGTGTTACCAACAGAACCAAAGATTATGCCGGTGAAAGAAATGGGCTGAATGAAGAAATCAGTGTTTCATGCAGTGGGAAATGATAAATCAGGTTAACAGACAGGAAAAGGCACTATTGGAGGATGCTTTTGAGAGGCAATGGACACAGCTCAGGTGTGCTTATGCAAGGAAGGACAAGGGAAGGCTGAGCTGCAAGGGTTGTTTTAAATGGATAGGCAGTATCTCTTTAAACAGCTTTGGTAACAAGGTGGACTGCCAAAATCATCTGTGAAATCTTCCAGGTCATAGGAAATCGATGTTGCACTCTTCTGTTAAATACATGTTCTACACACAGTTCCCCTTGGCAGTCTGCATGCCTTGGGCTCCTCTTTGGCCCAATGACGTTTGCAATCTCCACGTCCCAAGTTAGTGTGTTCAACGTCTGACAAGTGCTTCAGATCACAGAATCACAGAATGGTTTGGGTTGGAAGGGACCTTAAAGATCATCCAGTTCCAACCCCCCTGCCATGGGCGTTCCAACCCCCCTGCCATGGGCAGGGATACCTTCCACTAGACCAGGTTGCTCCAAGCCTCGTCCAGCCTGGCCTTGGACACTTCCAGGGATGGGGCATCATCCAGATGTGACACAAATCCCTCCCCAGCACTGCATGGGCAGCAATCATTTGGGAAACCTTTGCAGGCTTCACCCAACCAGCCACCAGCATTTTCTGGGCCAAGCAGAAGGGGCTGCATCCCCTCGGGATGGTGTCCATTTGGCCTCATTTAGCAGAAACCTTTGGAACAAGGGAAAGGAATAACGATGCTGGTGAGGGTCTTGGGAGACCAAAGTTCAGAATTCACCTCTGTCCCTTTGAGACACTGCACAAACCATTTAATTCTGCTTTTCAAGTCTGTTCTGTAAAATGGGAGCAGTGCGAGTCTCCCTTCCAAGGAGAAGGAGATGCAACAGCAGGAACATCACCAAGGATGCAGATGCTGCACGAATGCGGACAGTGATTACTACAGAGAAGCGTTTTAAGGTATAAATTCCAAGGAGGAGAAGCCCAAGCCCATTAAAAGCTTGCAGCATCGTTCCTCGCCAGCTTGCAGCTGCCTGCCACGCGAGGCAGGTGGAAAGGGGGTGCTGCGGTCTAAGGCTTTTCTGCTGCTGGATGTCACAGCACGACCCACCAAATCAAACATTCACAGGTGGGTTTCACAGCAAATAAAGGCTGAAATAACCTTAAAACATGAGGAGATTCCATGCGATATTTGCAAGAGTTGTTTGTAGGGGAAGGTGGGACAGTTTCTCCCCTCTTGCCCTCACCAGGGTAAAGCCTGCACCACGGATGCTGCACGGTAACAAAAGCTGCACATCCCTTTCGGCTGCGGTGCGGCATGAAAAGACATCACTCGCAATTCGGGAATCGTGAACTTCAGCAGGCACTCCCTGCGCTCCCAGCCCTCTGAACACCCACCAGCCAAAGAAACCTGTCATTTCTGTAACAGCGTGCGTCTTTTGTTTGCCATGGTATTTTTCAGGGGGAACATCAAACCTGCCTTAGCCAAAAAAATAACATCTGGAGAGTCTCAGTTTTAAAATAGCAGGTAATGTGTTTGGCAAAGGACAAAACTATGACAAAGAATTTAATAAAAGAGGGAGACGGGATAGCTCATGGGACCGGTACTTTAAACTTCCAACAGGGGTGTGAAATTGTGCTCACCGATAGTGAATGGAGGAGTATTGCTAAATGTCAATAACCCCTGCATCACACCACCCTCTTCTTATTTACATTTACATTAAAGTGACCGTGTCTTTCTGGTTTGGGTTTCCCCTCCGGAAACGTTCTGGGAAATGAAATTATTAATGGAAAATTCATAAATGTAAAGAATTACATGGAAATATTGGAGGGCATTTTAAAAATGTGAATTCCTGATTTGCAACCATTCACATTTTCCCAGGAAGCCTGCTTCCAAGGGTTGCATTTGTGACCAGTGGTGGGTGTTCACACAAATACATACACTACATCCACAGTGACCTGTCGCCCCTTCTTCCTGCTCCCCCTTCGCTCTGCTACATTGCCTGGCAGCACACAGGAGCCTACAGGGACAGGAAGCTTGAGCCTGTAATACAGCTCTAATAAATGAATCCCTGCTGTCGTGGAAGGTGTCTCTGCCCATGGCAGGGGGGTTGGAACTGGATGGTCTCTAAGGTCCCTTCCAACCCAAACCATTCTGTGATTCTATGATTCTAAATGAATGAATAGCCAGCCAATCTGCGTATTTTTTTCCTTAATGTATTCTTGCAGTTCTTACAGCACTTACAAGCTATTTCACGTGCCTGTGGATAACATGCCTAGCAAACAAAAAATGTCATTTTCAAATTTCTGTTTTATAATTTCTCTGGACCACTAAGCACCTTGGCGTTTTCAGCCACAGATTGAGACAAGCCAAGAAGAAAACGGATCAGGCTCTTCCATCCCAAATACAAACAATTCCTTGTTAACGACTGTGCAATAGAAGTACTTTTACCAGCCACTCATTTTGCAACTTCATACTGCTTTCAAACATTAGACTGGAACTAGGCTTGTGTATTTAGGAGCCTTGAAAGCACCAGGGAGTGTAGGGCAAGCAATAAAGATTGCTTAAGACCTATGGACCAAATTCATCCTGGCAGCCGCTGCCAGAAGTCGAGATTTACTGGGTAGGTCCATTTGGCTCAGGTACCTGCAGTCACTGCCATGTGCTGAAAAGTGTCAGATCAACTCGCACTCACCAGTTTCCCCACGTATTCTTCCAACAAGGCACTGATCCCGTGTGCACTCTGCAAAGAAGCTACTGATTTTCAGAGGACATCACCACACACTCAGGCACTCGCTGCGTGAAGGACAGGCAACACGAAAGAAGTCACAGTCAAGACTTTTCCTGACTTCTCAAAGACCAAAACTACCCTTTTCTCTGTCCCCTTTAACTGGTTTAAGAGAGGAACAAATAAAATTTGGGTTACAGAAGTGCTCCTAAGCCTTGAAGACCATAGGGCAAGAGAAGGAACATGTTCTGTCATCTGAAAAATCAAGTGAAGTGAAATGCTCAAACCACAAGATTTGTTTACTACAGGAAGCACTTACATTTCCAGACTTGAGAGCCGTTTCTCCACAACCCTGATTAAAATTACTCATCCAAACATTACACAGAATTAACTTCATTTCATAAGGTGAACAATTATGCAGCTTGGGTGGAGTGGAAAATATCCAGCATGTTGTTAGTTAGTGTTCAGCAGAGGCACGCGGTAAGATTTCGCCTTTTTTCCTCTCTTAGAGCTGTATGCCAGTGCAGACTTTTACCAAGAAAAGCAAAGGTGAGCGGAGATTAATGGGAGCTGGAAAAGCTCAGATTTTAAAGCAACAACACAGGAATGAACAGCAGCGAAACAAAGAGTTTTTCAAAGGAAAGCTTTACTTCTTCTTCTTCCTATAAACCAGTTGCAGAACCAAACTAGGCAGAGAAAATGGGTTGCTTTTTTGCATGGTACAACTAGCTTGTTTCAGGAAAAAAAAAGCTATTTTTTCAATAATGATCCAGGATGGGACAGAGCTGAGATGGGGTTTAAACAAACCCTTCTGTTCCCAGTTCCGGCCTGTGCAATGATGCACTCCCATATGACAACCACATTTGAAAGACAAAAGCACGTCTCTCAATTTTGATTAAGCTGATTAATGGGTTCTCCTCTAGCACCTCTTCTGTCCTTAGCAAAGTTACAGGATTAGATTCTCATGACGCCTTTTAGCATTTCGGTGCTAAAGAAAGCTTGACGGGCAGCTCGCTTGGGAAAGAGAGACATAGAAAACAGATCCGTTGCAACCTCAGTCATGGCTGGGATGTTGATGCAGCTTGTTTTAGTCACACTGCTTGGACGAGGGCAGTATTTTTCAAGTAACACTAATCCGCAGTGGATTAACATTTCACCTAAAGCATAATGTCTTATTGCCATAAATCCATCACAAAATTACAGCAATTATAAACAAGAAATGCACTTCAAGAAAATGAACTTATTGTAGAGGAGGGGAAAAAAAATCTACCAAGGCACATCGCTGAAAAAAACTCATGCTGACAAAGCACGTTAAAGATTTCATGTAGAACTCTTATCACAGCCAGCTCATGTTTGCACAGCCTTTCAGTGAAATGGGTTTTGCTAAAGGATATTTGAACAAGAAAAGAACCCTTGAATCAGGCAGACACCATGGATGAAAGACTCACAATTTTGACAAAGCTCATACACTCAAGCTTAAAACAAAAGCATGAAACTCCTCCAGATTTATAGCCAACTTTATTCCTTTCATAGCCCTGGCTTTCAAATACTTTGTGAAAAAAATGTCATAACAATGAAGCGTGAATAGGCAAATCCATGTATTCCCAGTTGTTGTCCCAAGCAAACAAGAAAAACATTTCACACTTCACAATTAATACAATATCCCTTTGTCCCAACTCATGAAAGAGCTATTTAAAACAAATAAATGAAGGGATAGCTACATTTTTATTGAAGTCTGGAACTTTTTAAAGTATTCAATGTATTTTCACATTTTCATTTGCAATTGAAACGTTTCCACGGGCTCTGACCCACAATACTATCAGAGAAGGCCAGGAGAGGTATAGAAGGCCATTATGTTGAATGCCCCACTTTCCTGTCATCAACTGAAAATGTATTAAGGTAATTAAACCCTGGGGCCTCTACCCTCAAATGGTGAAGACCAGCACCAATGCCTTGCCTGAAATGTTTGAAGTCCAGAATTTGTCCCAGGGTGTCAATCTGTAAGTAGTTATTGATATACAGGTTTATTGACAGATTGGTCCCAGGAGTAACAGCTTTAGCCTCTTCCTGCTGGACGTTGCTGGTGTATCTACCACCACCACGTCACCCTAAACACCAATTAAAAAAGTGACTTGGGACTCCAGGTGGGTCTTTAGAAGATCAAGGCCTGCGTGGTAACTGGCATCCCTGAAACAATTCCAACATTTCACCCGAAATGCCACTTTTGGTGTTACAGAAAGCTGAATGAAAGAGATGGGAGGTGCAGTGGCTGAGGCACTCTGAGGCTGATGATGCACAAAGGCTCTGCTGCAATCTCTGTTCCTGGCTGAATGCAGAGTTGGGCTCATCCCCATGGGAGTTGGTGAGGGTTTTCCCTGGGCATGGCCACAGGGACTTGGACCTAGAAGATCATCCCTTTGCCTGGGGGAGTGCAGGTTGGTGGTGGTGGTGGTCAATACCCTGGAAAGACGTAGCTCCTTTGTCCCAGGAGCACAACTGAAGCCCTTTTTGACAGCAATTAGGCAAAACTAAAGATCCTGGTGCCAACAAAGAGAGACAGAGCTTGACTGGTTTCACAACTGTTATGGTTTTCTTTCTGTAGGCATTTATATACAAGTTTTGGCGTTTGGTTAATAAATACACACTGTTCTTTTGTTATTACTTACATTAAGCCAAACATTGGAAGGTGGATTAAAAGAAAGGGATTCTGCATTTTTCCTCCTACCTCACCCCTTCTTTTGTGTCTCTGCAAAGTCTACAGCTTCTTATACATAGACATAATGTAGCTCAACCGAGTTACAACCAGTACAGCCAGCTCTTGATATCCACAGCCTGTGTACTCTGCTCTGAACTGTGTCCTTTGCTGATTTTTACCATTTTGCCATTTTATTCAGATTTTCTTCCTAGGCGCACTCAGAATTTTACAATAAAGATGATGTCTGAGTACTGAGAAAAAAAAAGGTTGCTTGATTTATTAATTATTCTCATTATCTGTACCCATCTCCTCATTTTTAATCTTTGCTCTGACGCCTTATGCTGTCCAAAGTAGCCGAAAGTTACTATTGCGAAACTACACAAGCAGGCAAAGATCAATATTGATGAAAGTTTGACCTGCCTGTACCAATTCTTTATTTTTCATCATTTTCTTGCTCAACGCAGTCATTTTCTTCCAGGTATATTAGTCATACTTTACTATTGGTTAACATCACATTAAGTCCTCCAAGAACCCAGACTTTTCTCCTCCCAGGTTCCTTACTAGAACTTTCAGGGCCATAAGACTTTATTATTTTATAATAATAAAATAAAA
>NW_010229012.1:0-32167 GCF_000690775.1 Eurypyga helias
ACCATTCCATGATTCTATAATTTAGATTTTAACCAAAAGTCAAAAAAATAGAAGCCTCCAGTTAAATGTATATATTTCTATAGACCTAGTGTTCTAAAAAACTGATCTTAATGGAAAATCTTGAGTGTTAAGCACTTTTAAAATATCAACCTTACTCTAAAAGGTTTGAATATGGATTTACATAATAAACTCAGGTTGCTATTTTATTACGAATTTTGCTCTGACCTAATATTGCCTCTTAATATTTTTTCTTTAAACAGTACTTTGACTTTGGCTATTTCTGAATCATTCTTATACTGTCAGCCATTCCTCATTAAAAAAAAAAAAAATTCTGCCCTCCCACAAAAAATATTTTTATATTCAATATTTTTAGAGTTCCAGGTTTATTTGTTTTTATGTGAGCCATTTTTCTTTCACACCAGTACCAAAGGAGCTGCTCTCTGACATCTATCTTCTTTCATTCTTAGCTTAATCAATAATAAAGCTCATAATATTCTGTATGAATAAAATGCAACAGAAAGAAATGGTCTTGTGTTGTGTCTTTTTTTCCTTTTTCTATAGTTCATTGCATCATATAGCTCTAAACCAAAACCACTATTTATGCAAAATTTTGATATTAAGTAGCTGAAATCTCAGAGAATAATTATGCAAAGAACAAACCCACTGTTTTTCATTAGACATGTAAAATAAATTTGCAATGTTGACTTATTTTGCACATATATTTTCTTAATAGTAGACTTTTCTTTGGGAACATACAAGCCTTCTAAGTATCGGCCTGCTGTATTCTTGTAATAGAGCAAAGGAGAGTTCGGCGTCGTAAATGCTTCAGAATGTTGTATTTGTGTATTGAAGTATTTAACACAAGAAGGAAGAAAGTAGATAAAAGAAATTTACCTGCAAATGCAAGGAAGGAATTGCATTAATGTGAGCTGGCTGCCAGCTGGGAGTTTTTATTTGTATTGGAACTTTCATTTCGGAATGATTCTCAGACTCAGAGCAATTTTTTTATTTCTTTACATTAGGTCGAATTTTGGATGTTAAAGTGTGACAGTGTCCCTTAGGCTTCCTTATTGACCTTTTTTATTTATTTATTTTATTTAAATCTTCTGGGATTAGCAAGTAAAGATTCTGCTCTCTGCCTATGTATTTCTAAGGGAACTCTGGAAAACCACTTTTAAAATTTCTTGGAAGCGGGAAAAATACATCGCATTTTAAACTGTTAATTACATTAACGCAGGCAAGCTACTGCATGTTCTGCTTTTCCATTTTCCATCATGGCCAATCCCGTGATTTCTATAGTAGACAGAAATAAATTGCCCTACCAATACCCCCTGTATTTTCATTCTCAGAGTATGTACTGCAATAGAAGAGGACTCAGAGTTGGTTTTGGTCATTAGAATGCTACCTGTTTACCTGGGTGGTCTATTTTATCTCCAACTCTGAGTGTAATTTTCCATAACCTGATATACCTTTAAAGGATGAAAATTAGCTTTCCTGTAAACCAAGAAAGGAATAAAGCACGTAATAACTGTAAAATAATTCAAAAGACGTTAGTTCCCTAGAGGTATACTTCCCACAATTTCTCAACAATCAATGACCAGAGAATAATAGGAAAGGGATAGGGGTGTGGGGGGGTTTCTGTTCCTGGTGACCCCAAAGCCTGGGGTCTGCCCAAGGGGACCTTAAAAGTTGTAAGGATTCAGATTGATTTCCGAGGACAGAGTTCTGATGCAAAGACACCAGCACTGGTTGGGGTGGAGGACACAGGACTTAATTTCCAATGGGAACTAGGTATGAGGCTTTGGGAAAAATCCAACAACCAACAAACAAAAAATCCTACATGACCTGGAAGTGAAAATGTCATACTTCAGCTTGGATGACATGAAATCCATGAGTACAATGCTTATTAAAGAGAAAAGTGCTATTCCTGCACAAATGACAAACTGAATTATTTAATCCTTCCAAGTTTTGACCCAGTAATGACTCAGCAGCTTTCCTGGCTATAGGCAAGGAGAAATAAATACTTAGAGCTATTAGAAACAGTAGAGAAAGTCAGAACCATGCATGACATGGGTATGCTTGAAATACTGCTGCATAAAAACCTGACCCATCAGTCACTGAAAATATTGTTAACAGAGTATACCTGGCAAGTCTACAGCTATTGCTGTATTTTACCCAAGCTAAATGGTAAGAGCACTGAGGAGCACTGGCCTGAGCTTGTGAACAGTGCTGTCAAAAAACTGCCCTTCCCTTCACAACTTCCAGCTGGGTCTGAATGTATATTTTTTTTATATATATAAGATAGAGCATATACCTACTCAGATATTTTGAGGCAAATCTTGATAAATCTGCCTGAAGAAAATTATGTAAGTGTAACACACATTTCTTAAAAGCAGGGTGAAATATACTCTTTAACCATACCAATCTGCCTGTAAACAAGAAGGAAGGGGGAGAATGAGTTCCTTCCTCAGATTATAAGGAAACCAAGCTTCTTTCAAAAAATCAAGTAATTTTGTCGTGTCTGCACAATACCTATGACAGGGGAAGGGAACTATGATCTATCAGGTCGGTTTCAAGACAGCTCCATCTCGTCTTTCAAAAAATGATGGACTTACTATTACAATCCTCTAATATATTTGTGTACGTATCTGCCTTGTGCTTTGCTTCCTCTTACCCTCCTGACATTTCGAGAGTTCTCTGCCAGATCTTACAAATGCTCTCCACTAAAAATAACTGCTGACATTTGCAAGTGGCGTGCGCTAATCACATTCAGAATAGGGTTTTTTACATACGCTTATTTGTATTTTATATTTTTTGTAAACCTTGGCTTCAGTTGTTAAAAATAATAATGGTGTCAAATACATTCCATAGATGCATTAAAATAAACAAGTTGAGCTATTGTAACTGAAATATTTTGACACTAAAATATTACTTGAGGTTTGGGTTTTTTTTTTTTGTTAAATCATCGCTTGCCTATCCATTTTTCAGTGCGGGAAAGCAACGGCAGTCTGCCTCATTACATGAACAACTCAATTTCTAACGGAGGGAATCATGCACAGTGCGTAACACAAAAGTAGCTCCTGAAAGATGTACTCACCTCTCCGTCAAAGGGGAACAGTGGGTTATAAATTTGTTTACTACATTAAATGTTTAATCTTCCCCTTAGGGCTTCAGAAGCCGTTCACTTCTCATTGCTCCACCTGCTCTGACTACGATGCCGCTGTAGGAGCTCTGCCTGCAGCTGTTCGTGGCTCTAACCAGTTGCCACACCCGGGAACTGGGCAGTGTTTTCCTGTTAAACCCAAACCGGCTTCAGTTTGGCTTAGTTTGGATCTTTTTGTCTTACAGTGTTATGGAAGAGATTTTTTTTTTTAACGGCTTTTAAAGCGTATGGGTGCTAATCAGTCACTAGGAGACTGATGACCATGCTCACTATGCTCACCAACATTCCAGTTGGTTTGCTTCCAGAAATTGGAATTTTCATGCACTCTCCTGGCAGATCCTGGACCTTGAAATCAGAGATGTGAAGTATTTGCTAGCCATAGTGCCCAGTTTGCACCTTATTTACCTGCCATGAAGGACAGAAAGGGAGTGTTCAAATCACTGACAAGCTGGCTGAAGACATTATGTACTTGCTGTGGGATTTTATGGTGGGAGTCCTGTACCTCCCACCACAGACCCAACTTAATGTTTGGTACATTAAGTTACTAAACCAAATAAGTTACAATAAGTAACTAAACTAAATGTACCAAACTAAACTAAACTTTGGTACAATAAGTTACTAAACTAAATGTACCAAATGATCTGCTTTTCAAATCCATCTCTGTTTTCCAGTCTCAGTTTTCTGCATATCTTAGTGTTTCAGTCACAAATATTATAAACAAGACTCACAAATATTGTATGTAAAAACTTAAACGCTGAAATTAAAAAATCATGAAGATGTTTCCATAAATGTTTGAACAAATCTGCATATCATTTGTAAAAGAAATGTTACATTTTTTTCCTTCAAAAGACCTTTTAATTCTCCTCTAATCACATGATGCAACTCAGAAACCTGAGATATAACTGTTACCTGAGATATAACCAATACTAAGGTGAACAGGGAAGACATCCAGTGTCATCCAACAGAAAAATTCCTACTCCAGGTAATACAAGGAGGTCACAAGCTGTCAGGCTCCAGTGGGGTATATTTGGTCAGTGATACAATGACTAGTGCAAATAATAACTACTTGTCTCTCTTAGCCCAGAGGGAGAGGCAGCATATGTCAACTACAGGTTACTTATGAGAAAGAGACAAATATTTTACCCCTTTTCCTCCAGCCCGTTATGTTCATTCTTGGGTGGCTCTGCCACTGCCATGGTATCTGACTGTCTATTTTTCTACTGAAATCATGCAATATTCAGTACATATTCAGAAGAACTGAAAACTGATTGATAATAACGAGAAAGGTATTTTCTTCCTCTTTTTTTAAAAATCAGTTTTGTTTTAAACAAGAAACATTATTACCTCTGTCAAGTTAGAATTCTTGAATCATAATATCTCATTCATTGCAGAATACACATCAATTATCAACTGAGGTTCTGAAAAGTTAATGAACTAGCACATTCTCAAATGGATATATTTTTCTCCGGGGGATTCATTCACCTTACCTAGCTTCCTCTTCCCTAAATTTAGGATACAGACCTTTCTTCCAAGCTATGCTCCTTTAATACAAATGATACAGCCTACTCAATCATGTAAATAAGGTGTGTCATTGCTGTCTGTTATTTGAAAGTGTTAAGAACTAACACAAATGAATCTGTTACAAAGACGTAAGCTAGAGGTGAAAAGTTTTGTATAGTCGGGAACATGAGAGACACCATTTCATTTTTATAACAGATACTGTCTGTTCCATACCAACAAAGTTTCATATAAACGTAGCTAAAATGCAAAGCACTTTCAGTTGAGTTCAAACTGGAAGAATCTTCTTGATGGAGCTTATCTCAAAATCATTTGAAGTCCAAAGTGTCTATGCAAAACCATTAATCTCAGAATGTGTCTAAACACTATCCTGGAGACAGGCTGCAATTTACAGTTCTCTCTGACAGGCAAATCACTGGTAGAGCCTTGTCATTTAACCCCAATGATTTCCTCAGTAGGCATGGAAAGAAAGGTTTTCATACTGCCATGTCATAGGCTACAGTATATGTCAACACTGTATAACTTTACATAAAAATTGAAGCAACGTGCAGGTATTTCAGTCATGAAAAAAAGATCAGCAAGGTGGGCTTTCAGATCAGTGTCACTGATAAAAACTTCCTACATGAAGTATAAAGACAGCTTTTACATTTTTTGGAGGAAAATATATAGAAAAAATATATTTTTCTCATGCATCAGGTTTTTGCTCTACGTACGTTAAATGTAAGATGGAGCTCTCAACTTTTACATATGCCCACAGTATGGTTTCGATCTTCAGTGACCTAATGGTGCGTGTTTGCTAGCAGTAGAGACACCAGAGCAATGGTCATGCTTATCTGCCCAATACAAACTAATCTTGACAATACTCTGAAGGGCCCAGCTACCTAAAATTTGGATTACGCTTATTGAAAGAGGACACCATCATTACATTTACAGTTTAAGTCCCTCTATGTTTAATATGTGTTTCACCATCACAAATCAAATTCTGTGTAACGTAAAGCCCATCTTAAAGTTTACAGGTATTTTCAACACATTTTTTATACATTTTTTTTCAATTGCCTTCATGCACATCTATTTAGAAACTGTTCAGTAAAACACAGTAAGCCAAACTGATATTTGTTTAACTTTTTTGCATTTGGTACATTATGGTTTCATTTGAAAAATTTGCTTCAGGATACATAACTTAGAAGTCATATTCCGCACCTGCCATCATTGCAACCTTTTCTGTGCAGTGTGTAAAGTAATTACATTCACGTTATTTACAGCTCTTCGTGTAACACTGTGTTTCTGGGACGTTATCTAACAGATATCACTGCTGGGGGGTGGAAAAAATGAATGCCAGAGAGACACACATGGACTTGCCCAGAAGTCATCTGGTGCTTCCTAACTTTACTTGCCCTGATCTTCCTGCAGAAGGACTTTCATCAGTCTTGAGGGGTATACAGGAATGTTATGGGATTGTATTTTCCTTGCAGGTCAGAACTGGCAGTGACTTAGCAAACAATAAAGGAAACTAAGGGAAAACAAAGAGGCATTCCTATAGGCTCAAGAAACCGGGCAGCCTGGACTCAAGAGTGGCTGTAGTTACCGCCAATCCAAAGAGACAAACTTTGTCCTAAAAACCATGCACTCCTCACACAAGTAGAAACTGTTGGAAGGATCAAGGAATAAATCAAGGTAATGGAGGGAGGAAGAAGAGAAGAGATGTTTTTCTATAATCCTCCATGTCTGTGACTTTCAAATGTATCTTTTAATTTTTCTTCTTTATGACCCACAGACATTCACAATCACAGACCTGGCCATCAACCTGGCACCTGCATTTGCTGTATCAACATGCTGAAAAATCTTTCTGGACTACAGGATTCACCACCTTCACCACTACTCAAGTCTATCAGATGCTAGTAAAAGTTAAAAAATTCTGGGATTGCTTTAGAACTAAAATAATGAAGTGTTGCCCACGTGGTCACAAACATTAGCATGGTTTGACTCAATTCCATATTTTTCTTGTATGTCAGGGGTACACATATGGCAACAGAGCTCCTCTTAGTAATGATCTTTGGAAACTCCAAAACTGCTGAACTCTGCTCCACTTACGAGTGTGAAAAGAGATGAGGGACTTTACCTAAAACCCATGAAAACAACAATGGCACCAGTGGAGGGACTGAAGACAATGTGTTTGAATGCCATATCTAGGTTTGGTAGTGTCGTGGTTTAACTCCGGCTAGCAAAATACCACGAAGCCGCTCTCACAAACCCCCCTCCCCTCCTTCAGTAGAGGGGACGAATTGGAGGAAAAAGAAATAAGGAAGCTCGTAAACAGAGCAAACTATTTGAAGGCAGATTAGATAAGGAATAACCTGCATTTTGTAGTCACATTTTTGACTGCACTGGCAGTGATAAGCACATAAACCCCCTCTGATTAGGAATTCATTTGCATTTGCTCATTCAAAATTAGTTATCCTTGGTAAGTGATAATAGCATATTTTATGCTGGTTTTGAGGTGTATTAACCTATGAACTACTAACTTAGAAAATAAAAAAGAAAGCTAGCTACTAACTTAAAAAATAATCAGCAGTATTGTGCAGCAGTCAGGGTGTAAGTACTCTTCAATCAGAAAAATAGTTACATTTGTAAACAATCAATTCTCATAACACATTACATAGCCTTGTGCTATGCTCAGTGAGCTTTGTACAATGTACATGAGTCATGCACAATGCAACTTGTCACACCATGCCAAAACTCAGCAGTTTCTATAAAAATTGAGAGCCGAAGCTTGCATGTTAGAGGGACTGATCGCGCTTGTTAAATGACATGGTTTACAGAAGGTAGCTCTTAGCATTTCTGTCTGCTGCTTTAACCCAGATACCTCAACTTTGATTATCAACACCTCAACATATTCCAGTCCTGAGTATTCCCTTTGAAAAAGCACTCAGTTTTGCTGAGCACTGACAGAGTGTGTGCTGATTCACTAATCTGGACAAATGCCCACCAGCGCCAGGGCCTCTAAATTCTTTTAATTTTGGTTTTGTAGCCTGGAACTCCCAAGTTCTATCCTTCCATTTTCCACAGCTTCAGATTTGCTGTGTGCATAAAATTCCCCACCTTAACCTTAAATTATTCTGTCCTTCTGGTGTTCACTGACAGTCTCTGAGGCTTGGGCTTTATTCTCCTTCAGGGTTCATTCTTCTTCTAAATAGTCATCATCCACAGCATTCTATAAAGAGAGTTCCCAGCAGTAGTTTTTAAAATAAAAGATAAAATGTTCAGTATCTGAACATTTAAGGCTCTAGTGTCAGTACCTGGAATGCCTCCTGTTGACAATGATGGTTATCACTGGGGGCAACTGAAATCTGTTCATTCTGAACTGTCTTCAGAAATCAGACTTATCTGATTGTTCTTTCAGATCAAAAGAAATAGGAAGACAAAGTAAGCTGTGCATATTCTTTCACACTGCACTTTGTTGTTAAAAAAGGAGGATTCCCACTAGGACCCATAAACCACTTCTAGATATCACTAATCTTTGCTATGGATTTCTATTTTTTTTCCATTTATTGCCAGCTGACTTATTAGATTTTGATATTTTAATGACATAGAGCAGCACTGTTAGGAATTATTGTGAAAAACATATAACAAACTCTAGATAGACAAAAGAGCATTTATTGCCCTAAGGGAAATGACATGTAATTCTCAGCATTTACAGCTGAGATTAGACCTTTTTTTCCACAGGGTAGATATGGATTCAGTAATAGGAACACCTGTGCAAAGTCTCCACAATCACACCTGGAGCTCCTGGACTCAGGCAGAGTTATCATATCTTTTAGGTATTGGTGGAAGTTAGTTTTCATTGCCTCTTACATCAGGTTGAGCCTCAGTTATTAACTGCCTTTGTCAACCCCATAGTGAGCAGAACAGAGGAATAAAATCCTTCACTTTAATTTAATTTTATTTTTTATTTTTTTTTAAACAGCGTAGTTAACACTGTTGCTGACAAAAGGGTTGTGAAATAGTACGTATCAAAGCCTCACTGAAAAAAACCCCTTGGAATTGGACTGTATATACTGTATATACTGTACAACTCAGGCCTCACATTCAGCTTCACATATGTGGAGCGGGAATTTTTGGAGACTTTCCCACAACTTGGCAGGAACCTGTTAAGAATCCCTACTTTTATACAAACAGCATTACCTGTGTGATTTATAACAAGTGGATAAATGAAGCATACGTTTTACACTGTTTTATAGTCTCTAACACAACTATTATCAAGTGAATTACGATTTTAATGCAGGGCCTGCATCTTACATTTCTTTTCTACATCTGGATTTTGGAACTTACTATTAATTTACATACTGCTGAACAATCCTTGGGAAGTCTTGGTATAACCAACCACTTCCCTATTTCCGAATGAGTTCCATCTGGTTCATTGACTTGTGGCATTCAAATAATCTATCCTTGTTTTGGTTTTTTTCCCATTAAAAGACAATTAGGTCAATGGTCATCTTACTGACACCCATAAAGCTGTCATTCACCTTTCTGCCTGTCTTACTGTAAACACTGTTAAAATGTGTTTTGTGAACATTAATTTGTACAGTAGCCTTAAGCATCCCGGGGCAATGCACAGCCTCTTCTCAGTATCTGTCAGATGCTGGGGAAAAGGATACGGTTGTCAGCTTAACATGAGACCGGTTTGCCATCAACTCAGAAGTGTAGCATGCATGAAAATGTCCCTCTCTATCACTATTAACTGAAGGAAATCATAGAACGCTTTGGGTTGGAAGGGACTTTAAAGACCATCTAGTTCCAACCCCCCTGCCATGGGAAGGGACACCCTCCACTAGAAATGTCTCAAGCCTCTTCAAAACGCCATCAGAGCAGATCTGGATGTCAACTTTCAGTTTCAGGAAACTCCACCCCTTCCTATAGAGATTGTTGAACTCTACCTCAAACCAGCAAAAATTCAAATGTTGTTTCTTATTTTACACAAAACATGCAGAACTCACAATTTTTAAACACAAAGGCAAAATGTTGGGGGAAAAAAAAAATCAAGTTCTTTGTTCTTTCAGCAACATGTCTCACTGACAAATTGAGTTATACCAGCTTCTGGTTCAGCTTGAAGTACCAGCTTCAGGTTTTCTTGATTTCTATGCTTCCTGACTTATCTCCCTCGGGCTATTCAGGTTAGATGGATTCAGTAGACTAAGTATAAAAATCACAGCACAAAATCTATCACAAATTAGCCTTAAAAAGTAGTTCAAAGATCCATAACAAACCACAAGAAAGCGTTTTTAGCCTCTTGAAGGGAAATAACAAAATGCTTTTTGAAACAATAGTTCAGTGGCTCAGAAATAATAGAGCATCTTAAAATAACAGGGCTGCAGTATTTGTGGCAATGCAAAGCATCAGCTGGTCTACTTTTAAACACGTTATTAACATGCTGCAGAAGTTAAACTGTCAACATTATTTAACATTTTGCTTAAGAAACCAACAAAATCGTCAGGTTTGTTCCTTCTTTTTGGCATGCAAATGATGAACAGTATGAACTGTTGGGGGAGAAAAAAAAAAGGAAACTTATTAAATGAAAAGTCCTTGCTCTTTTTTTATCTAATGAACTACTCAAAACACCCACACCCTAATTAGTTCAGCTGTATTCATAATATCTGAAGAAACCCACCTTCTATTTCATTATAAACATTTTTCCTGAAAGAAGAACTTGGTTTTCTATATAGCAAGTAAAATTTATTATTTTACTATCCACTTAGTATAAAATTTTTAGACCAGCATTGACAGTATCTTCTAGAATTTATCACTATTATGGAATATTACCTAGATTGAACAACATCTCTGCTAATATCATAAAGCTGTAGAAGTAAAAGCAAGTTTTGTCAAACTGTGATGTGTCCTAAAAGACTACTGAAAATCCTGGATTGTACCAATGTAGTACCTCCCTAGGGAATCCATTATTTTTCCTGTTATCTCTGCAAATGCTCCAAAGGAGAATCATACCAATAAAGACAGAAATGATTCCTAGATACCAAGGTAAGTTTTCACGTTTCAGATCTTGTTTAGGTAGGGAAAAAAATTGAGTCCAACCATTAACCTAGCACTACCAAGTCCTCTACTAAACCATGCCCCCAAGTACCACGTCTACAACGTATATGTTTCCCAGAACACTTCATACCAAGTCCCTTGGTGACCTGTATGCATTGGGTCAGCCCTGCCTAGCTGAAACAAAGCCCAAACTCTAAAGCTACTATCTCTTGCTTGTAGCTACGCCAGCAGGTAGAGGCTCAAGTTTAAGGACTGACGTCTACTTTCTGCTGGAATCCCAAGACGTTCAGGATCTTGCTCATGTGGTAAAATTGGAATGTGTTTAGAAGTATGATGTTGATTATGATTATAACAGACTAAAATTTAACAGCTTTAATAACTTCATTAGCTTGAGAGACTGACTTCATAAATTAATACATCTCCAGGAGAGGTTTTAAATGGGGGCTGTACAGTGGGGGTGCACTGAATACCTGATGGTTCAGCATGTAGAGACAGAGAAACTTACCTTGATAAACAGAGCAGAAAATTGTGGAATTTTACCAGGACAGGAGAATCTTGGTCCTAATCTGTCCTTCCAGAACTATTTAGAAAAAGCACTGGGAAAAGAGTGTTTCTTCTTACTTATGCCATTTTCTGGCTGGTCTTTAGGGCTACTGCTCAGAAGAGAGAGATGTGGTTTTGAGAAGGACCTAGGAACAGCAAGGAATCCATTTTCTAAAGGCAGGAATTAGCACTATCACTAACCCTATCCTTGGATTTTGAATGGAAAGAATGAGAAGTAGTCTGTACAGAAAGGCAACCAAATCCAGGAATTTAGGCCTATGATTCCGAGGTTAATCTCGTTTGCAGCTCAGGACTTCAAACAGGGACCTTGAGAAGATTTCAAACTCATCTTTGCCACTGGTTACTGGTGGTTAAAGTTGGTGTTTTTGAGAACTCATTTCTCAGATTTATAAATAATATGCCAAATGGTGCAATTTTGTGAAAAGATGCTAGAAGTGTCTGCAAAATATAAACCATCCACCCAATAATGCAGGTCTCCATAACTGACAGACCAATTGCCATGAGAAGAGGACAGTTCAATGATTGAGTATGATACCTTTTTGTTGTATTGAGGATAACTTGAAAAAATACTGCCATTGACATGCCTCTCTACAGCTCATAAATACAGGTAGCCTGACAAAGATTTGACAGTAATGTGGAGGAATCATAGCAGTATTTAAACAGTAATCATCGAGATACATAACTGTAAAAAACTTTCCAAAACAAACACACAAACAAACAAACAAACGTGCAGGACCAGGGAGGTGGGCTGAGAATTCAGCTTTGATTCCTATATCAACAGTGCGAGGACTCGAGATGATGTGACTTTCAGTGCATAGGCAGAGTCAAGTTACAACAGGAAAGACCAAGTCACTATAATCCCTATATACTAAAAGAAAAATTCCATGGATGTCCAAAAATATGTACAACACAGCGGAAGCCGTAAGCTCTTTGTATTGGGGTGAAAACACTGCAGTCATACTGACCCTCAATACCCCCATATACATTGCCATGAAGGAAAAAGAAAAAAGAAAAAAAAAAAAAGTTGTGACAATAATCAGTTCTGCCACAAAACTGTATCATCAGGACATTTATTATATATAGAAATCTCTACTAAAATATCAACCTTTAACACATTGTACACCACCAATTGACTGTCATGAATACAAATTGAAGTAAAATGCTATCATTTAAGTCACAAAGAAGTTAAAAATGAGTGATCATTAAAAATGTAATGATAAAAATTAGGAGGAGAGACATTCCTCTACCACCAAAATTAATATGTGTTGTATAGGATTAGTGATTTTGGCTTATTGTTTACAGTAGTAAATAGTCATAAGATAAGAACGGGAAAGATCTGTTACTGTGTTAATTGACCTTGATTATTACTGTCCCCAAGTGCTCTGAATTGTTCCCTTAACCGAGAAGGATTTGAGAACAGTAAAGTACAGGTGAGTTAGTGAATGGTGCAATAGTGAAAATTTAGATTAGTAAAATCAAACTGGTAGAACTACTGACTTCCCTTAGCCTGTAATGGCTAAATAGGGAATGGAAGACAGCATCTTACATTGGTTAGTTTTACAAGCCCACGCTAGTTTCAAGCTTGTAAGTCTTATCCAGGCATACATTTGTGTTTCTACATAAAAGCAGCAACAGCAGGTACAGACATTACAAAACCAGCCTTTCAGTATCTCTCTCATAGGGACACTACAAAACACACATTCATGTTGGCTATTTTAGTTTAAATGCTTAGTTCAGGGTGAAGGAGAGCCACCTTTCAAATAGCTGAAAAGAATTTGAAGAACTGCCCCCCTGCCCAAGTTTGATATGTTTTAGTAGATGAGCATTCATGCATCCCTTCCAAAATGAAAAACAGACTAAATTAAATGCTAAAAAAGCAAAGGTATTTCAGCAGCATAGGCATTGCCTTTGTATGTGTGTTGCAACAAATAGCCAACCAAAAAATATTGAGAGATACTCAGCTGAATACCAGAATTATATACACAACCTAGAATAATTGATATATACCTACAATTCCCTACAGGTACTTATTTTATTCTAAAAGAAGCATAATATAATCTAAGAGTTCTCAGTCACAAACCACATTTGATTAAACCCAACATAAATATAAGAACATATCTGTAAATGTATTTGAAGCTATCTGTACAAATAGTATTCTGGATATTTTTATTTATTCCTCTTATACCCATAATGAGCGCAAAGTAGGATTAACTTTTTTGATTTTGCTCAGAAAATCGCATCCAGAATCTACAAAGCTTTGTCATTAAAAGCTGCCACACCTACCAATGCAAGTCCTAAGCTATGTTCTGAAAACAATGAAGACGACTAATACTGCACAGAGAAAGTACAATGAAATTTTCTATTCCTTCTAAGCCTTCATTTCAACATTAATTAATTAATCCTTGTTTAAAAAAAAAATTAAATATAGAGCTTTATTATCCCTTGCAGGAGACAAGTTAAAGTGCTAGAAAGGGCTGCTGAAGAAGGCCATCATGGTCAGTTGTGCTGTATGGAACATTAGAACTGCAATTATCTTTTTAACGTAATATCTTTTATGTTCGCAGTTCCATGCGTGAGATACCCTACCCCTCCTCACTTACAATGACCCTTTGTCAGATTAAGAAAAATAACTGTATTACTCAGCAATTACAGAACACATTTAAATTAAATATGACAACATAGCTAGGAAATGAGAAAGGGATAAAAGCCAGTAAAAAAAGTCCAATAATGAAGACTCCAGTTGCGGTGACTAAGTGATACAATATCTAAAGCCTTTTCCAGATTACTGAGATTTTTATTCTTTTACATGGAGAGAGAGCAAGCGAGAAGGGAAGAGAGAGATGGGGAAAAAAAAGAATCATCTGTGGTCTGTAAATGATCAGCACAAAAAATAAATTATGGTCAAGTAACTGAACTTTTCTGATGTGTAAATTGAATCATTCCCACACGCTGGTGTTTTATAATTAAAAGACCCTTTTCACTGTGGGAAATTTTACTGAATTTTGTATTAAAAGAAGAAACAAACCATCAATCAGGAGGAGGTAGGGGAACTCAAAGAGCTCAAACCATTAAACTTGAAGACTGCAGTCGAATTCTGAATGACTTGCTCTAGGAAACTGCAGCTCTTTTAAGGCAGGATACTGTACAAACATTAATGAGCAGAACACGTATCTGATCGCTGCTCTAAAATCTTTTGTAGTCATATAGAAGAACACACTTTCCATTTGGTGTCACAAGATGCGGAATATGGTTTTAAATGAACCCTTTTTGTGAGGTTCACAAGCTTTAAAATTACTTGAATTTGGTTACCATTGAGAAAAATCACTGAGATAAAACCTAAGAAAAAAAAATAAAAAAATGCAGGTACTTGTACAATTCAGTACAGTTGCTATGTAAGTCCTGACCAGACAGATTAAGGGTTGCTCACAGCCAGATCGCTGCCAAAAGCCAACACGGCCACGTGGTACCAAGAGCTGCCATTTCAGAGCCCTGGTACCTGATGAGGTTTCAGCTGAGTTAAGCTCATGGCTACAAATGACATCTCCAAATCATTAATCTAAAGAGGAACATCATTAAAAAACATCACAGTATGGCATGTGTAGGCAACAGTAGTTTCTTGTGGAAACTTAACAACTCTCACAAGAAATTTAATAGCTCATTTTGAGAATTTCATTATTTATTCATTTACGTTCTATTCTTGGTACGTCTGGTAACAGTAGAGAATTTATCACCCTGGATCTTCCTTCTTGGACAAAATACATACATCTGTTAAAGTTAGCGCTGCATGAATTTATCCCACTTTATATTTTGACCTACACTGTTATTGCAACAATGGTAAATTAGATAAAGCAGCATAAATTATTGATAGCGGGTAAGTCAGTAGAACACCGTACACTGAGCACATACTGGCCTATTGTAATTTTGTAGTTTCCTCTGTTCTGTCAGACAACTGTGTGTCATTTAAAAGGCACCAATGCAATACATGAGTCCCACCAGAGCTTGAGGCTCTGGGATGTTTCGTCTTACCTTCAGCTTTCTATGCGGTGTTATGCTGGTGTGTCTCCAATGATCCAGGAATCTGCAAGGGGAATAGGTTATGAAGAATTTGGTCATCAAACATACTTTTATTTTTAAAATGTTTAAGTATCATTACAAAATACTACAGTAACTTCAAAAATCAAAACATTAGATGATAATTGTTTTTCCTGTACCATTATTTTCCTCTTTGCATTGATATACGATGTGTTCATAAGCTCGTGTATCTTTCCTTACGTCTAAATGAGATGCAGGTTACCTGCAATAAAATATTTATTATAGCTGTTGCTGGACTGACATCTTACTACAAGTGTAAAATGCAGTTGTATTTGTTTGAACCATATGGAATTGTTGACTCTATGTTGACTGCTAAATATAAAACTGGCATTTTGGAGTTCCATGTTCATTGTACCTCTTTTATTTTCACATTTGGTTCCTTCTGGTCACACATGAAAAGGTTCTTTCCCTTCTGCTACTGCGGAAAACTGATCATGTGTCCTGAGAATTTAATATAAAATTTAAGGGAAAGGTCTTCCTAGCTTTAGCACAGATGATATGAATTTTCAATTGCAGCTTTGCAAATTTGTTGATGTATGCACCAGCAAATAGATTATAAAAGCCCCTGCCATAGCTTTGCAAAGCCAATGTATTCAATGATAATAAACATAAAATATATGAAAAGACCATGATTATTTTTTAAAGAAAAATAAAGATAATGGCACTTAGAATATATACAAAGAGCTAATTTCTGATGGTATTTTTCATAAGTATTAAAGCTTACAGTGTTCTGAAGTTAACTATAAAATGATTTTCTGTTTCAATAATCAGGAATTTGCGAGTATTTCACCTATAATGACTGAGCATACATGGAATAAAGCCCTTGCCAATAACAATAGTATCTGAAAATCATGATTCATTCTTATCTTTCTTACATTCCAATTATGTTCACATTGTACTGTCTGCCAAAAAGGGAAGAAAAAAAAGTACAATATATCTTGACCTGGACAACAAGTTTTTGTTTCTAGATCTCCTCTTCAAACAAGAATCCAAACAGCCTACACAATCTTCCTCTGAGGCTTTAATAAACCTGCTATTTTGCAACTGATAATAATAACAACTTATGATGATGGATTAAATTGGAGAAAAATTTACACATCCTATATTTGTGTAAATACTTTTTCCCATGACAAAATGTTTTCATTTCACTATCCTTGCAGCATTTAAAAAAATGTAGTATGAAGGAGCATTTCACCAGCAATTTTTTTTTTTATTTCACGCAAAGTAGATGAAGTGTAAAAGATCAGCGTTTTCTGTTTTTCTTCATAGATTTCATTTTCTTCATAGTAGCTTGTATGGTGCTGTGTTTTGGATTTCTGACCAAACCAGTGTATAACACAGGGATATTTTAGCTGTTGCTGAGCAGTGCTTACACAGTGTCAAAACTACTTCTACTTCTCACTCTGCCCCACCAGCAAGTAGGCTGGGGGTGGACAAGAAATTGGGATAGGATAGCTGACTTCAACTGGCCAAAAGGACATCCCACACCATAGGAGTTTGTGCTCAGCAATAAAAGCGGGGGGACGGAGGAGGATGGGGTGTTATTGAAATTATGTATGCCTGCCATCATAACAGGGTCCAACTCCAGGTTTCTGCATAAGCCAAAAGATAGATTTCTTTACGAAAGTACTTTTTATTAATAGCAATACAGCTGAACCCCAGACAGCAAAAGAACTGGAAGACACACCTGGAACATGAATGTGTAAAAACCTATGGCAAGAAACTTAAATATTGTCCGTGTGCTTTCTGTAGGTGTTACCAGTTGCAAGAATTTAATCTTCCACCTCTGAAGGGTGGGCTAATGAATTTTAAGTGACAACTTCATAACTGTCAAGAATAGGTATTTAAATTCAAGCAAAAGCAGGAATTCTTATTATTCTGCTCTCTTCAATATTCCCTATTTCTAGATTTAGGTGACCCTGTGTGCAAAATTCTTCCCTTCGTGATTCCATTTCTAGGTGACTAACTGTCCTGATTCACTTAACTCATATTTCTGAATATATTCCTAGCACTGCGCACTTGAAAGTCAAGCTCGGTGACACTCACAGCCAACATATTTAACTCGCTTTGATGCTCTGATCTTCATTTACTGGAGGATGATCAAAGAGAGCTGCCCCCAGAAACTTGTGAAGGAAAACTGAAAATAGCAGCTAGCTGAAGTCCAACAAATAGCAATGGAGGCTCACCCCAGATCAGCTCTTCCTGTGGTGCTCAGATGTGGTATTTTTCAGTTTCACCAGGATCGGTCTGATTAATCAGTCTGCTGGTTTTAACAGCAAATGCACCATTTGAGAGGTTGTGATCAGGATATTTTATAATTAAAAACCCGAACTGTTAATCTATAGCAGTTCAGCCAATGCACAACTCTCACAACAGACCTGGGACAAGAACCCCAGCCTCTTGAAAGCCACTGCTGTGTATGAAAAGGAAGAGGAAGTTATCAGTAACTGCCAACCTTCAACAAAAAAATTAAAATCCCATCTGACTGTTCCTAACTAGCTTCTGGAAGAAGACAACAGAAGGTCATAGACTATGACCCTAGTCCAGACAACAGGGCAGCAATACAGTCTGGCCTCAGCTGCCTTTCCAGGAGGCAGCAGGTCTCCCATACGTCCTAATCCCTATGGGATAAGACACATATGGTAAGACAATGGCATCCATTTCTGGCAATTCACCAGAGATACTGATTCTTGCTTACCACCCACACAAAGTCAGTGGAAAATTTATTGTATGTACTGAGACGGAACCTTTCATCCCATGGAGAAAATGCAAAATAGAACAGACAGTAAAACATCAATGCTTTTTTTACGTAAAAGTGACTCAAAAAAGCTTATCAAACTTTACTGCTGCCTGCTAGATAAAACACTGAAATGATGCATCTCATCCTATTTCTTTGACTATCAACTGTAAAGGTCTATTAACTTGGAACTTGAGTGATTACACTGCTGTGTTAACATCTACGAGAAACCATATGGTGATTTGAATCAGTGAAGAATACTTTGTGCACCAGAAAAATAGTTTTCAGTTTCAGGACAGTGAACTGGAACTTCATCTCCCGCTCAGTTATATGCTGAGTTGGTAAAAATGGGTAGTGAGTTTCTCCATACAAACATTCTCTCTCCACCTTTGTTGGTAAGGACTCTTGAAAACCTTAATTAACAACGACTCAAGTGTTTGTAAATCAAGAAGGAGCTAGCGTAAGGTAGAGTTGATGTTGTTAACTAAACCCCAACAATTTATGGCACAGAATCTAAACAGGTAAGTAGCTTCTCTCAGAATGGGACCCTCCACATTAGAAGTTATATGGAACCGAATGGATAGGGCTAGACATTTATCATCGTCCCAAATAAGTGTCCTGGCTAATTATGTGAATAGTGCTCTTTTGTAATTTGTCTTTGAGCCATGTCCCTAGACACAGCTGGAAAGAGTCCTGAGCCAAAGATCATGTAAGGCGTATTTATTTACTAGTTTATTGAGTTGGATCATTGGCACAATTGATCCAAAGTTCTTGGTAACAAATGAATTAGAAACAGCCAAGAGTTGCAGCTCTACAAAGAATAAATAGTGCTAGGATCCCAGCACCAGCCACAGTCAGTATGAACGAATGGACCTTACAGCCTACCATGGTAAGCAATAGGCTGCTACCATAATCCCAGCCAGGCAAGGAAGCAGAGACCACAGGGTTTGCACTGAGGAGGTTTGATGTAACCAACTGACAAACTGAAAGGCACAGGGAGAACAGATTTCTTGTGTCTAGGTAAATCCACATGGATACAATTAATGTAAAAAAATAATATTGAAAGAATATAGTTATATAAAACTGCCTATATGTGTATATATATAACTATAGCTTTATATATGTATGAAACTACAACAATACATCTAGTTTTCATAGAACAAGCTTGCACAGAACAAATATGTATAAAATACTAGTTATGTATAGCTAGTTATATAGCTGTAGGTATTTGCATAAATCCCTGACTTTATACATCTTTGATTTTATGTAACCGCATATATAATTGTTCTGTACAAACCTTACATTGTTGCTTGTGTGACAAAACCAGCACACACTATACACATATATTATTTTATAACCTTGTCACAGTAAACCCCAATAACATAACTGTAAAGTACTAATGAAGATTTACCTCCTTCTACAGAAGCATGTATTTTTTATTTCATCACAACAGGAATGTATCTATATGATCTCCGCAGAACCTCAACATGCTGTTAATTCTTTTGGTTATTAACAGTGTTGCACATCCACTAGAGTTTCTGTCAGTAAATCTGAACAACAGTTTTGAAAGACAGCCTTGGAACATGCAACATTCTAATTTTAAAATGTCATTACTTAGAAACCAGCTTAGAAACTTCAGCTCATGAGTGACTTTTTTTTTTTTTTCTTTCGTCGAAGGTTGTTTGGTGCATTTGCGATGCCTATGATATCCTTTTCTGTAGAACAGATTCTTAACATATTATTTTCATGTTCACATTATTACTGATGAAACCTGCTGAGATGCAACCTCACAGCTATAAAGATGCCAGTTACCTGTCATACACGCTTAAAGTAATTGGTATCATAGGAAAAGTAACACAGCAAAAAGTATCATTACAGAACAGGCCTCTCTGTGATATAATGCAGAACATATGTGAAAAATATGTGTAATAATTAGTGCACTGTGGATTCCTTTTCCTATCAAACCTGGCATTGCATAAACTATTTGTAAGCATGATTTTTTTTGCTATAGCTACTGGTTCTTGCGAATAAAAGACCTTTTTCTTCGATTACACGTTCACCCATACCATGCACCTTTTTCAGCTTCACAACACTACCCCATACAAAGCCCGCTATCAAAACCAAACAGTAAAACCAACCACACTTCTACTATGAAATATTTAGTGGATTTTTCTTAATAGAAAGAGTAAAACATACAAGAAAAACAGGACTAAAGGTTTGAAAATGACTGGAATATTGAATTGCTTAAAATACTGTGAACAAGAATACATTAATTTCTGCACTTTTATTACCTTTTCAACAAAGCTTTGAATAAGCATAAACCAACAATATGCCTTACCTTTTCAACTTGGATTTATTCCTTAAACAGAAGACTGACTTTTCTGTTTGCATCGAATACAATTAGTTTTGCTGTGGATGACACTATGAAAAATACATCCTATCTAGCAAGGTTATAAATACAAAGGTATCAATATATTCTTGAAAAGTCAAAAGATGGCTCTGTGTATATGAAGACAATTTTAGGAATACAAAGACCACGTCTTTACATTTACTTTGGATTAAGTTGTATCATCATTATTATTGTATGCGTAGACCACATTTCTGGCTCTGCTTTGATTCTGTATGTTTAGATCACGATGAACATTCACATGAAGCTGAGAATGGCCGATGTGCAGGGAACGATAAGACAAGGAGCTTTTTACCATAGATTTCCAATGAATGCTTAGCAGGATAGTTTTTGGCAGTTCTAGAAAGAAATCTAATGTATTTGAAAGTTGGCTGTCAAAGAATGTTAGTATTCAGATCTGTACTGTCTAAAATCTCAAATTATTGTTAATTAAATGGAGTCTAACTTTTAAAGGAACTCTATTTCTTCAACGATTAATCAAATAATTACTGTTTTAATCAGTTTTGAGATTAAATTCTGCCCCATCAAAAGCATTACTTCTGACAAGAGCCAAAAAGATGCTGAAAATTAATTTTTAACGATACCAAGACCTTCACAACTCTGATTCCAGCCCAAGCATGAAACATTTTCAAGTGGTTTTTGCCCCCTGATTCCAGCTGCCAACACCACGGAAGGTGGTATATAGATTTCACCAGTTTCCATGTTTAAACCAGACATATGAACACACAGTAGTTAATTCAGACTCTTAAATGCTATTCTAAAATGTAAAACTCTTTCCTTCCTCTCTAAAATCCCAAGTTGTCTCCCTTCTCTATTATGTTTTATCTATGCATTATCTGTGTGATATCTTATCTATTTCTATTGTACCGATAAATTAGAATGAACTGCAAATTTCCCTCAAATCATTTAATTTGTATTGTGTCATGTATTTCCACCAACGCTTCAAGTTATGCAGGAATATAATCACTGTCTGGTAGGTGATCAGGTTAGTATTAGGTAAGTTGTAATTAGAGCAGAAAATTCAGTGAAAACTGCTCTCATATATTTTAGAGGTAACATAAAAGCCTCAAATAAATAAAAATGAACAGAATGTAATTTATTCTTTTCAAAGATTTCATGCAATGGATGTCACAAAAGTAATATCCAAATCTAAGTTACTTTTGAAATATGCAAAGTCAAATGAGACTTGTTCACTAAAACTAAAGATAGTCACCCTAGGCTAAACCTGTGTGTGGTTTTAGATGCAATGTTCTTTGCACTTCTTTTTATTTTTGAAGTCTTTTCAGAAGGTGTAAAACAGTAAGGATGAGAAAAGAGGGGCTAAGCCTTTAAAGGTTTTGACGGTTTGCTCTTCAACACCTATAAGTGGATTTACTGAAGGAAACCAAGTGAAATATTTAAAAGCTTATGCTGATCCGCAAACATTTGCCTCAAGTTTGTATTTTTTTTTTTTTATCAAACTCTTTAATAGTACTTTGAGAAGATGTAAATTTTGTCTCCAGCTTATTTTGGAAGTTTTGAACAGAACACATAAAAGAGGGTAAGCCTAAAGACCCAAGGATTGTTTTGGGGAAAACCAGTACTCTAGACAAACATGGCTACTGATAGACACCGGAGGGATATAATTGTCAACCTTGAACACACAGTGACTAAATACCGTGGAAAAAAAGTCAATATTACACCAACTGTGCACTTAACTGCAGTGTTTCTGTGTTCACATGAAGAACACAAACATCAATTTATTGTGTGAGAGCTACAATCCTTTCAGAATTCAGTCAATCCACTGATTTATTAATGCTATTGATTACACTGAACTAAACATGTAATGTGAAGACTTGCCATGTGAATATGTAGCTCTCGGTTTCCAGTTTAAAGGTTTGATTGTCCTCTTTGGGATGTGAATATCCTTGAGACAAATTCTACTAATATAAATGGGAATTCTGTGAAGAGATCTATGCCAGTTATATTTCTTCAAGTCTGCAGAAAAGTGCTTGGCATTGCCTTTTACCTTCATACTTAAATATTTATACACAGAAACCCCGTTTCTAAGATCTGAGGCAAGATGGACACGAAATATAATTGCAATTAGAGATGTGCTGAGCTTCCAGAAAAATATGTCTGGAGACTAAGTCATGAAGAATACCTGCTGATTCCTGGGTAGTGTGGGTACTTAACTCACCTGCATGCTGTGCATCTAGTTACTGTTTGTATTTCACAGGAGAGATCCATTACCCATATCAATAGTGGGCAACCAATTATAACCAGAATGTATTACTTCAACTATCATAATATATTAGGTTGCAAGTGGCAAATCATGAAGATGATCTATGATAATTAGAACAAACCAACAGCAAGTTATGCATGAGTGTTATTCATCAGAAGAGAACAACATTACACGCAAAAATCAACAGTAACTGCCACATTAAGTAGACTGGAGTGTTCACCTTCCTCCTGTGGCTTGCAGTGACAGGAACACCAAAGACCAGCTTTCGTTATTTGCCCCAAAGTACTAATGCTTCTGCTTTTGAATTATGATTTTTACTGGCTGAATTTCTATTCCCTTAGCAGTAAATATATACTTTTCTTTTTACCTTGGAGATGTACACATTATTCTGAGTAAAACACCAATAGAAAAGAAGACCAAAATATAGTGTTTATCTCCGTGGAAAATATATGTCTGTTCTGAAAAAGCTGGCTCACAGACTATATCTAATTTATGACTTTTTATTGATCTGAAGTTGTTCAAGAAATTCATATGTTCCCTGTAAAAGAAAGCAAAATCTGATCAACTAGTTTCAATTTAGACAACTAATACAGGTAAGAATCAACGTGTTCAGCTGGAATGTGGAAAACATTAATGATGTTTCAAAGAACTAGATAAGGTCTCTTATTGTTATGTTCACATCATAGCATTAGAAACCTAATACAGGTATCTGTGCACTAAGGTATACGGAGCATATATTGCTAACAAAACAACTACAGTTAATGAGGCAGTCTGTACTAAATCAAAGCGAACTCTTATCACTGCACTACTTTATAGTGGATACAGGATCAAAAGATCTTCTATAACTTATATTACTCTTCCTGCAAATAAGAGATTCTTGTAACTGAAGGTGTAGATTTTCTAATCTTTAATTTTTATTCTCATTAAAAATAATGGGGGATGTTAGAAGATAAAGCTTGATTTCTGTATGTTTCTTTTATGTGCATTTGGGTTTGTGATATCTTCAAAAGACACCAGAACTATTATGCCATGGCATAAATAGTAAGGCATTTAACTTACTTTTTGTTTCATACTGAAGGATGGCATAGCTTTATATAGATTTGAGTATCCATTGATATTATTGAATATATTCCTAGTAATCTGAATTAGCTGATTAGATACTGTATATATAATAACATGTAGGACTAGTTAAGAAGTCGTGAAAATGTCACGATTGCACAAACTTTCAAACCAACAAAAACCCACGCATGCTCCACAGCCCTTGCAGTCTGAAAACTGATCTTTAGGAAGTATGTGACACTAGGAAGTGAATAGAAACTGAAGGATAGAAATGAAGACAATTTAGTTTTAATACTCTTCGGGGTTGTTTTTTATGCAAGATTTCATTCAGCTACATAGTAATCTGGGGAAACATGTAACTATCCAGGCTCCAAGTCTATTTGCCTGTCCTTATCATGATGATTTTTAAAGATACTCTCTCTCTCTTCCTCTCATAAAGAGCAAGCAAATAAAGATTCCTTATACCATGGCAACTGCATAGCATTGCAGTGTCAGGGTTGCAATTTTACATCACTGTAAGTTGCTGGGTCTCAACTCAACATTGCTAATTAAGGGTATTTCAAAAGGTGCATCACTACGGTACTGTGACCTCCTTTATTAAAAAAAACAAAACCAAACCAAAACAAAAAAGTTTGGGGGATTTCTCCAGGAATGCATAATTCAACAGTCCTCTCTCATGAGCTGCTTCATCAGGGATAGCTATTTGTTTGAAACAGCAGCTGTGAACAGTACACAGAAGTGGAATAAGTGAAACTCAGTGTCAATAAATACTACACAGTCTTTGTGGGAATAAATATCCCTTTCTATATATTCAAAACAGTGGATTCTAAATTCTGCTTAGAAGAAGAACCTGGTAGTCATTGTGACTACTTCTCTTAAAAGCATCAGCTTCCAACCTCAGTCAAAAAAAGCAGCATTAGAACATTAGAAATTATTAGGGGGAAAAAAACCCCCCACAACAGGAAACTTTAATGCTATAAATCCATCCACTGTATATTCAGGTTGAACACTGAATTTCTGATCACTGCATCTCAAAAAAATGCATCAGACCTAGAAAAGAGGCAGAAAAGGCAGGAAGAATATGGATGAGTTCTGAAGTCATTCTATACTGGAAGACAGTGGAAGGGACCAGACTTCTTCCCACTGAAAAACAGGTGATTGAAGAAGGATACGATAGAGGCCTATGGAATTCTGCTTACTATGACATTAGAACAGGGATCTTTGAATGCAACTGTCATGAGAAAAGTTCTAAAAAAAAAAAGAAAAGGTTTTCATAAGAAAAAAAACATAATTAAATTGTACAGGTCGCTATTACAAGATGATGCAGCCCAAAAGCATGAATAATTCGAAAAGCCTAGTAGATTCATCGACACCTCTTAAACATAACGACCCAAATCTGACCTCTGATATAATAAGAGCTCAAGCCACTGCTCGCCAAGTGGTGGGAGGCTATAGGAGGGAAGAATTGCCCAGAAATGCTTCTTTTCTTGTAGCTGCCTTTCTTTATGTCTCCTACTTGCTCAGCTCAGTGTGTTTGTAACATATGCATCAAAAGTAAATCGTGCTAGACTAACCTGGTTCCTGTCTTTAATAAAATATCTGTTTTCTTTCTGGACAGAGGAAATACAGCAGCTCTCGTCTGTCACCATTAGTCAACTGATGGAATGCCACATGAACTGAGCTCCAGATAACAGAGGTTGGATAGGTAAGGAATTGTCAGAAGGTGAGACACCTGCTGGAAGCGGTGAAAGACAGACGTAAAAGAGTTTCTCAGAGCCTGATTTTTCAGTTATGTGATTTAATATTTTCATTAGTGGTTTTGGCAGAAAAAATGGTAGGAGCATGCTCATGACGTTTATTGATAACACAATGTAAGCAGAGGTGCTCCTATACAGAAGAGGACTGTTTTATCATACAGGAAACAATGGATGACCTTGAGCACTAGCGTAATAGAAATGGGATGACATTTAACAATAGGAAATGCAAGATTATGTATATAAAGTATTTCTGTTAGAAATTGGAAGCCAAATATCTGGAACCAAATGAGAAGAATCTGTTGTATTAGTTGATTTCAAGATGACCATACACCCTAATATAACATAGTAAAAGCTAATAAAATAGTAAAGGCTAATAAATTCTCAATCTCTTAGACATATGCTTTCAAATTTCTGTTTTATCCTGAAACTTCTAAGATAGTGTGAATTATCCAGATTTCCTAGTATTAAAGTGCAAAATAACCATCTCTGATGTCATTAACGTCCCACTACATCTTTGCTCATATAATCAGTATATTCATTTGAGAACAATTGCTTAGGTTCTGGTAGACTTCAGTCATGACTCTAAGAAAAATGTATGTGTGGGATCAAACACAGAGAAATACACATCTCATTTTAAAGTATCCAGTGATTGCATACTCACTGGTGGCTTTTTCTGATTTCTAGAGCTATAGTGATCTTTATGAAACTTCTCTTGATTACCATCAGTACCAATAAGCCATAGAAAATAAATTCTTGATATGTTTCCGTCACTGAAAGAAAATATTTTACCATATTAAAAAGCTACAGACAGGGAAGATCTTATAAATGTATAAAAAAGCTGATCTTTCAGAGAGAGATCTGAATGTTATATAGAAAATAATTTACCATCTGGAAGACTTATGGCTCCTTATGCCATTTCCTTTGGGATGTTTTTTATAAGAAAATCCCCAGACATATTTTCTAATGTTAATTTATTTTTCAATGTCATTGCTTTCAATTGTCAATTCTATTGTGCAAGTGATTTTATTAGATAAATATTAGATGCAGAAGGATTCTAAATGAATTACAAATCACATCACTCCGAGGCGGACAATATAAAATTGGTATGCAATTTGTATAAGTTGCATACCAGTTATAGACAAAACTTTTTCTGAGAAATTCTACAGGGGGCTCAGGTGCTACTCTCTAGTAGTTTGATTTGATTTATTTCACAGAACTGGCTGTGCATGCTTGCTCTGTTCTTACACTCTTACCTATGCAACTTCTACTGATGATGGATTTGGAGAGATGTTCTTGCAAAATCAGATAGCAAATTCAGCAGATCAGAAGTCTGAACTGAACAACACCTAAATTTACTACTGGAAGCTTAGCTCCTTCCTCTGACAGTGTTGTGCCTGGAGTTTAGTTTTTGGATCAGGAAATGATTAAGCCTGTTAGCACAAAAGAAGAACAAGCTACAAGTTTCTAGATTTCAGGGCTGTAATGCACTAAATTTTCCAAGAATTTTGGTACAAATAACATTGAGTGTTCCTACAAGAGAGATCTCCTTTAAAAGTCACCTTAAAATTAAAGATTTAATAAAGTTCCAAACATTTGTTCAAAAAATTCAAACATCTATTTTGCCTCTCTGGCTTGCTATAATTTATAATAGACAAATTCAGGCCTTCAAACGTACAATTCTTTCCTGTAGAAGATTAGATGGACACAATACCCTGGGATTGTCTCAGACTTTAACTGAATTTTTCAAGTAGAAATGTGTTACTCTTACACTTACGGTTTTTTTCCTACTGATTTTTTTTTTTTTCTTTTTGCTCCTTCTTAGTGAGGAATAGTTATATTAAAAAATATACTATGACTAGATTTTCAAGGATTTACTTATTATAGAGGCTAATCTCAGAATTCTATAGTGCAACAAGAACATATTTGCACACACAGAAACACATGTACACATTCACAACATACAATCATTTTCCTAGCTTGTTTCACCTTCAGTTGAATAACATTTCACCTTCATTTAAGTTGTAAGAAAGGACTTCAGCCATTAAAATATACCAGTTAAAGTTATGTTGATTTTTTATTATTTATATAAGCATATGAAATGTTTCTCTGATGACTAATTCAATATTTATATTTTGTTATGTCAATCAACAGATTATTGGAACTTCTCAATATAAGTAATATTTTGCTGCAAGAAAAGGTCAAATTTGCCTACTAAAGTTCCAGTCAGGCTAGCAAAGAAAAAAACACCTCCTAAAAAATCACCCTGTAGCTTCGTAATTCAGTAGTCTTTCCAGACTACTACCTATTGCTAGTCAAATTCTTTTATGTAGGAGAAGGTATAGACACGACCAAAAAAAATTTTTGGATGAATTATGAATAATTAAGTCAACATAATGTAATATGAAGTCACCAATACATTACTTCAATTAAAAAAATTAATAAAAATAAAAAAGTAGAACATTAAAAAAAGAAAAAAAGCTGTAGTAAGTCTTTTGCCTCATCCAAATACTTGAGGCCTAGAAGGAAGCTGGGGGGGACTTTTTACAAGGGCCTGTAGTGACAGGACAAGGGGTAACGGGTTTGAATTGAAAGTGGGGAGATTTAGATAAGATATCAGGAAGAAGTTCTTCCCGGAGAGGGTGGTGAGGCACTGGAACAGGTTTCCCAGAGAAGCTGTGGATGCCCCATCCCTGGAAGTGTCCAAGGCCAGGCTGGATGAGGCTTGGAGCAACCTGGTCTAGTGGAAGGTGTCCCTGCCCATGGCAGGGGTTGGAACTGGATGGGCTTTAAGGTCCTTTCCAACCCAAACCATTCTGTGATTCTATGATTCAGTTGCCAAGTATTCTTTCTAATCATTTGAACATTATTTAATTCCATGAGTGTAAAACACTTTCGTAGCTTATATGGAAAGTCCTTGTTACCTATTTTTAAAGTTGTCCATCAGTTATACATCAGGATATCTGTGCCTGGCATTGTTCAAATTAATGGGAATGCTTAAGAATGGGTAGCGAGTTCAAGTTACCTTAACGATGTCTAAAATGATGTTGAAGTTCCTTATGCTTAAATGAATCAGCTGTATCAGAGGCTGATTCTGAAGTGTTTAATATTTATTCATCATTAAATTCTGTGCTTTTCTGACGGATTTCTATCAAAAAAAGTTTTATTTCCAAAGAATCTGAAACACTTAAAACTCTTTATATCTGTATGGCTATTTCTGAGTTTCAAAACATCATTTACTTATAAATTTGTATGTAATCCTATTCTGACTATTCTGCATCTTCATGGATTATTGATTTTTAAGCTGTGCGGTGATGCTGGTTTAAAATTGAACTATCCATCCAGTAACATAAATTAGATATCAATTTGTCTTTTGTGTATTGCAAAACATTCATACTGAAACTCAAATGTATTTGGAAGGCTAAGGAATGAAACACATTCTAATATGATAAAACCATGGCAATGGTTTGGCATCTCACATTGTACATAAGGAAAATTTACAGAACGTAAACATTAAGACAATTTAAAAATAGAGCTGCAGAAATGCTGTCAAAACATTGGACATACCTTTGCAAACTTTATTCAATAAATAGAGGATTGTCCTGGTTTCAGCTGGGATAAAGTTAATATTCTTCGTAGTAGCTGGTATAGTGTTGTGTCTTGGATTTAAGATGAGAATAATGTTGATAACACAGGGATGTTTTAGGTGGTGTTGCCCAGTGCTTATGTATAGCCAGGGCCTTTCCTGCTTCTCACACCACCCCACCAGTGAGTGGGCTGGGGGTGCACAAGAACCTGGGAGGGGACACAGTCAGGACAGCTGACCCCAACTGACCAGAGGGATATTCCATAATGCATGATGTCATGCTCAGCATATAAAGCTGGGAGACTAGGAAGGAAGGAAGGAGGGGACACACATTTGGAGTGATGACATTTGTCTTCCCAAGTTATCATTACACATGGTAGAGCCCTGCGGTCTGGGGATGGCTGAACACCTGCCTGCCCATGAGAAGTGGTGAATGAATTCCTTGTTTTGCCTTGCTTGCATGGGCAGCTTTTGCTTTACGTGTTAAACTGTCTTTATCTCAACCCACGAGTTTTCTCATTTTTACTCTTCTGATTATCTTGGGAGGGAGTGAGTGAGTGGCTGTGTGGTGCTTAGATGTTGTCTGGGGTTATGCCACAATAGCGTATGTCAAAAGACAATATAGAGAGGAAGATTTTCTGTTAAACTTCACACATCTCAACTTCCAGTAGCTCAATGATAAAAGACCAGAAAGTCAATTACACAGCCCGTAGAGTGATTTATATGTCTCCAAAGGCAATTCCAAAGACCTAGATTAGGAGTTTACCTCTTTCTATCAATTACACAGAGCTCCCAATCACACAGGGAGATGTAAGCACTTAACGTTAAGTATTTCAATTAGAAGGCTGAGCCTAGATCTTAAAGTCAGACACCAGCCTTATCACTTGAAAACTCTGGCATTTTTTTACATATATTCTACTGTATGGATGTTAGAGACACAAGTTACTGTTCTAGGAATTAATCAATTTATTATGTCCAGAGAAAACTTACTTGCTACAGAACAGGAAAAAATGTCATTCTTTCTTATTTAATTACCATTAATTAAACAAAGCACATTTGCTTTACATTTCTAAAAAATTATAAAGATCCTATCATTTAGTAAGTTTGTTAGTGACAACTGGACATAAGAGAGAGAATACGCGTAGGGAAAATCTAAGTGTGGGATTCCGGGTAGTAGTCTCCTGAAAGATATTTAATGAGTAAAGTTTAACATCTGTAGACAGGAAAAGAAAAAAACCCAAACCCCAACATCTCCCCTTCCCCCTCCCCAGTAAAGCCTTATCAACATGCCTATTAAGACAATGAGGAAAAAACTAATTAAAGTAAATTAGCTTAATGTGCACAGGCTGGATAAAGACAGATCACTTTTAAAAATTCAAGAAGATAATGGTACCCATTTGGGATATGTTTTTGGCATTTTTCATATAAATTGGACAGGTTTAGAGGATAAATATGGTAGAAAAGTCCTTACAGGCAATTATGTCTTTACAGTGCTGGTGGCTGACATCATAAAAGTATAATTTTAATTGCTATTAATTGTGTTAAGTCTACTTTTATTGAATACTTAATGCCATCTCTGACAGTTGTAGTAATTTATGCACTTTAATGAAGCTTCTTGGTAGAAGTTTGGACTTATAGGGTCATTTACACTATGTCCAAAATAAGGCATTTTATCAGCTAAGAAGTACAGGTTATAAAGACACTGATTTTTGCCTTTTCAAAATTTGTTCATTTTTATTAGCCTTATATGGATAACTATAAAACCAATTTCTACCTCATGTTTTAAATATATCAGAATTTACTAAATGTTTTTAAAAGATGTGCTTTACTGCACAGTTTTCCAATATGAAGAGACCTCTCTGTTTAGTAAGAAAACTGAAATTACAGAAGCAGATGAATGACTAAATGACACCAATTCACATTAATGTTGTGCCATTTAGGAATACAGAATGGATAAAATAAAACCCTGAAACCGCTTTGGCATTCAACTACAAAACCACTCATGACTTTAACTGAATAGGGTTGTCTGCTGGAAGAACGTGGCCCAAAGATTTAAGAATAGGTGAAGTAGAAGAAGAAATGCAAAATTATAAAGATAAACTAAAGAAGTATTTAACAACATAATTTTATGTAATGTAAAGAAAAATAATGTTACCATCTTTACATTTCTGCACTAAAAATCATATTGGTCTACTGCCAATAGTTGTAGGTCTCTGCTGCTAGTGTGATTTGCATTATTAAATTATGAGAAATTCATTTATCTCAATCAGTGCTAGTTTTAATATTTGTGAATTAGTAATTGCCCCAATCACACTAATGGGATGATACATCTATTATTGCCTTTCTGTCTGTTTTCATGCTTATTTAAATTAGTAGCAGCATTATATACAAAATAAATTATTCAGCGGAGTAGGAATGTGCCTCAAAAAACTCCTAGGCTCTTTGGAAATCCTAGCCTGTTGTCAGAAATGTGCAAGGCATACTAGACAGAGTGGGCTACCAAAAAAAAAAAAAGAAAAAAGAAGAAAAAAAAAGGCAAAATATAGCACTTTTTTGGCTCATCTATCAGAGCACACCACAGTTAAGGAGATGCCTCTAATGGATCTTGTAGCAAGGAGTTCTAAGTAACTGTGGACTGAGATTTCTGTGCATTAGTTCCTAAGCTGCTGGCTATCCATCATCACTTTTACTTTGCAGTCTCTGAAGCATGTAAATCAAGGTTGAAGTCTTACAACAAGATTCTGCAGTGCTGAAGGTAAAGGTATTGTCTTTGCAATTTAGTCTTTGTTGCAAAATCAGGTGGAATTCTCACGGTTGATTTTTAGACAACTAAGGAACCTGCTGCTATTGATAAAAAAACCCAAAACAAAACCAAAAAAACGATAAACCAGAAAACTTTAGAACATTTTAAAGCCTAAAATATCTAAAGGTTGTGATGTTTTAATCTCAAATCCAGATGAAATTGAAATAATTTTAAAATTAAAAGTAGAAATAAATACATATAAAAGAAATATATAATAT
>NW_010229013.1:0-11099 GCF_000690775.1 Eurypyga helias
AACCCTTCATCCCCCTCCCCGCCCCTGTCCCGCCGCTCCGCAGTGCCATGGGTGTTGGGGTGACCCCAGCCCCTCGGCTTGATGTGTTACGGGGTGAAACAAATCATAAACCGGTGCCTGGAACTCGGACAAGGAGCCAAGGAAAACATATTGGGGAAAAAAACCTACAACCCCGCAACCCCGCGTCTCCCTTTCCTTGGGTTTGAACCTGTTCTCAAACTGGTGTTTGCATCCAAAAGAACCTGAGCCTGTTGCCGGACCAGTCTCTCCAGTATGGCCATGCAGAAGAACCTGGGAGCATCCCGCCTGCCGTGACGGAGTCTGGCCCGGTGCAGACAGGGGGAAGCCAGCACCCGTCTCCCCATGCCGTCGGCAGCACCGGTGCTTTGCAGCGAGCAGGACATCCCTGCCCGACTCCGCTGATTCAGGAAGGATCCGGCCCTCCCCGGCTTTCCGGGCTCTTGCATTTTCTTTGCCTTCGGGGTGTGAAGCGAGGCTCCTTTATTTGCAGCCGTTTCCTTCACCATCCCCAGCGAGAACAGAATTAAAATGGAGTTTTAGAGCTCCTGCCTCCCCGCAGAGGCTGCAAATCCTTCGCGGAGCATCGGGAGAGGAGCGAGCAGCCAAAACGCAGCTCATCACAGCTCGGAGCAGGATCGGGCCCTGTGGGACTGCCAGGGCTGTGGAGCTGCCGGTTCCTGCTGCCAGCCCGGGGTGTGCCAAGTGCTGCAGGCTTTTCCTAAAGGGCACTTTTTCATTATCCAGCCCCAAAACTCCCTTTCTAAGTTATTGCTGACATGGGAGCCAGCCTGACTTGCTGGGGATACCCCATGTTACCCCAGCTGGGGGTTTGGCCCCTCAACTCCACAGCTGCAGTTGTGGGGGAGATTTACACCATTTTGGCCCTGGGCTCAGCTCCCACGGCCCCACTGAACACCTGCACCCACAAAACGATTCCTCTGTGCCTCAGTTTCCCCATGTCCAAAACTGTCACCATACAAAGCTCTGGGGGATTAGGTTTGTAACTGAGAGCAACCTGGGATCTTTTGGCTTTTCCTGGCAGAATATTTCCTTGTGTATCTCCTCCAGGAAGAAAGTAGAGTCTGGAGAAGGGAGCATTTGGATGCTTGCACCCCAAAACGTGGAGCAGCACTGGTTGCATGCACAGTCAGAGACTCAGCACCATCAGCCTGCAAACGGAGGATTCCTTGGATTTTTGCAGGTGGGAAAAGCTGAGTTTCCCTGTTTGTGCACAAGTGGACACATACCATCACCGGGGCTTCCCTAAGAGGTTATTCAGCCATAATAAAATAAATAAATAATTACAATAAAGGCGTTAAATGATTCTGTGTAATTAACCCCATGGAGATATCCCAGCGAGGGCTGTGTTGTGCCAGTGGGGTGAGAAAGTGGGATCATTCCTACTTAGCAGATGGAGAAATGGAGTGTGAGGAGCAGGAGAAAAATTCAGAAGGTTACACTGAGGGTTTGCCCAGCCTTGTAATTAAGGGCTATCCCTTTCCCGGGAAAGACCCATAATTATTTCCTTGCTCCCAGAGGAGAATTAGTCATTGCTGGCCCCAAAAAAGATATTTCTTATTTTGTCCTTCTCATTGCCAGGGAGGATGGAGTATGTCCAGGCAGCTGACTGAGGGATGTGTCCAGACCAGAGGCAGGTTTGATGGGATTTCAAAGGGTTACCCCAATGCAACTGCCCCCCACCCCCCACAAAAGCCAACCTCTGGACACCCAAATTTCAGCCCCTCCCCAGGCTTTCCGTGTGCGGCAGCCCTATCCCAGCCGGGATTTGTTGGTGGGATAACTCAAGGATTTTACTTAGAATTTTTCTCCAAGAAGCCCCCTGATGGGATTTCAAAGGGTTACCCCAATGCAACTGCCCCCCCACCCCCCCGCCCCCAAAGCCAACCTCTGGACACCCAAATTTCAGCCCCTCCCTTGGCTTTCCGTGTGCTGCAGCACTGTCCCAGCCAGGATTTGTACAAGGGATAACTCAAATATTTTGCTTAGAATTCTTCTCCAAGAAGCCCCAGAGCTGGAGGGGACGGTGGCAGGTTGCAGGGCTGAGTGGGGCAGGCTTTCCGTGTGCGGCAGCCCTATCCCAGCCGGGATTTGTTGGAGGGATAACTCAAGTATTTTACTTAGAATTTTTCTCCAAGAAGCCCCCCAGAGCTGGAGGGGACAGTGGCAGGTTGCAGGGCTGAGTGGGGCCATGAGCTACCAGGGGGCAAGTGATGTTAGGATGAAAAGGAGCAATTTTCCCTAATCCTGGCAAAGAAAGCCAGTGCTGTAGGGGAGACTGTCCAGGGAGATATTTCCCACTTGGCATTGTTTCTGGACGCTCCCCAAGGTTCAGAACTCCAAGGGGTGCAGCACATCTGCCCCAGGGTCCTCCAGGAGTGATCAGCATCAGCTGCCCATGGAGGAGGGTAGGGCTGGGGACAGTATCTCTAGACCTTTCACATCCCACATCTCCAGGGACATGTATCTTGGGTACTGTGCTGCAGAGCCCTGCCTGGTTCTGCGTTGATTTGCCCCTGCGCGTGTGTTTGTGGGGCTGAGAAGAAGGGCCAACCCTCAGGTACGGTCCAGCATCTCCCAGCAATGGCTTAGTGTCTTCACTGCTCCTTTTCACCCCCCGAGTAAAGCAGTGGGGATGGAAGATGCTGGAACTGGGATTGAACTGGTTCCCAACATCATAGGTGCTGGTCACCAGCCACATCCTTTTCCTTCCTATTTGCTGCCCAATTCTTTGTTTTTTCACCCACATTTCTAGCCCAACCAACACATCTGGTCCTGACCAGCAGGAAAACCTCTTCATTAGCATCATCTGGGGAGCTTCAGCCTTCCACAGCCTGGGCTGGTTGGGCACCTGAGGAATGAGGCTGATAATCTGGTGAGCAGCTCCACCTGCCTGAGGTTAGAAAAGGACCTTTGGCCAAGGCAAACCAGTCTGGGGCCATCCCTGGGGCTGTTGGTCTTACTGGGACAGCCAGGTATGCTCCTCTCTTGGGGTGAGGCAGGGAAGCAAGGCCGGGTAGAGCTTAGGGGGGAGCATGGGCTGGGTTTAAATCATTAGGCAGCCATAAACCCCAAGATGTGACTGTTTGAGGGCGTGGATCCACGTTTCACACGCAGCAGTGCTGGGGATGTTGTGACAGTTTTCTGGCAGCTCCTGTCTGCATCGTCCTCCCCTGCGGGACGTGGGGAGGGGGAGGAGGGTTTGTTAATAGAAAGGATGAGGAGAGGTGGGTTTCTGTGGGTTGTTTTGTTTTACACCAGCCAATTTTGCTGACTTGTTTCAGGGCAAACACCGCTGAAGCAGGGGTGCAGTGCTCTCTGCTGAGCTGACAGGAGCGGGAGGAGGGCTGCGGGGGGAGTTTTAGGGATAGCAATGAGAAACCAGCCCCCCAGGAGCCACTTGAACTTAAGAGTAAGCACCTAATTTTTTTTAAAATGCATATTTTTAGTCTTTCAGCCCAGGTTTGGGGTGTGAAGGCCATTGGGCTGATGAATATATTGGTGTCTAATAGCCCCTGGTGATTATATATCAGTGCTCATGAGGGTCTAAGTGTAACCTCTCCCTGCCCAAGGGAAGGTGCTTTGTGGGTGGGTTTTTTCCCTTTTTTACCCCAGAGGGTACATTTTGCAGAGGGCATTTGTACTCCTTTAACTTCCAGGAGCATTGAGGCAGGTATACACCAGCTGAGGACCCACAGCAGCTTTATAAACATCACGCTGGGGTGAAAAAGGGAGAGAAATGGGTGAAGGAGGGTAAAGGGACTCCTGTCTGCCAGGTCCTTTCCCATCACTTGTGCATGGTGGTGGAGGGGGCTGACAGAGCCGGATGTGACAGGTCATCACGCTGACTTGCCAAGCTTTGGGAGTTCTCTGGAAACCAGGTTTTGGATTGCAAGAGCCAAGCTTGGGGGAAGAAAATAGTATTTAGGGAGAATGCCAGAAAGCCTCACCTCCACCACAACTGTTCCTGAACCGTAAGTTTGCCCTTTGCACCCAGAGTCTCTGTCTCCGCTGTAGGAGTGAAGTGTTATGAGCTAACGCTTAGTTGTCACCAAGAAAAGGGCTTCTCTTGTCCCCAGCTCTGGCATGAGCCTATTTGAGCTGTAAACCAGTTGAAAAGTGAGTTTTTTGCAGCAGGTGAGCAAGCTGAAGGGGGCTGGGAGAGGGGATATGGGACTTTTCTGGTGCTTGCAGCCTCCTGGCTGATGCGAACATTGGTGTCATCACCAAGAGCTCCCTCCTGCCCCTGCCCTAGAGGAGTGGGGGTGGGAAAATACTTGTTATAAGACAAACCTGAGTTTCCATGCCAGGGGTGAATGATTTTTAGAGGAATATATATAGATTTGAGATCGAGGATATGAAACAAATGTGAACCAACCTCTCACTGCAGCTCCTGAGAGCTGGTACCTAAATCCCTTGGACAGTTTTATCATAGGATGGTTTGGGTTGGAAGGGACCTTAAAGATCATCCAGTTCCAACCCCCTGCCATGGGCAGGGACACCTTCCACTAGACCAGGTTGCTCCAAGCCTCATCCAGCCTGGCCTTGGACACTTCCAGGGATGGGGCATCCACAGCTTCCCTGGGCAACATCTCCCAGTGCCTCCCCACCCTCTGTGGGAAGAATTCCTTCCTGATACCTAATTTAAACCTCCCCACTTTCACTTTAAACCCATTATCCCTTGTCCTGTCACTACAGGCCCTTGGAAAAAGTCCTCCCCAGCTTCCTTGTAGCCCCTTCAGGTACTGGAAGGTGCTATAAGGTCTCCCTGGAGCCTTCGCTTCTCCAGGCTGAACAAGACCAATTCTCTCAGTCCATCCCTAAATTTGGTGGCTTTTGGTGCCTTCCTGTTTTTCTGCACTTGCCTTGCTCCCCAGAGTGAGGAGCATTGGCAGGAACATGGGGCATAAGTGGGGCCTGGCAGGTTTCCAGCTCTGTTCTCACCCCAGATCCTCAGCTTTCTAATTACAAGCAAGAAATTACCCCAGCAGCTTGTGCCAGCCCCTCTGTGGGGGCAGGTGTCCCCTCTGGGGTCAGATAACAACAGCTTGGGGTTAGGACCATATGTTGAGATATAAGAAACACCTTCAATATCTGTTCCTTGTCTCTACGTGTGCAGGTAGAGAAATATATATACATGTACATACTTTATCTCCTTCTCTAGACAGCTGCTGAAGCACCTTCCTCTATGCCTTTCTAATCAGCCCAGTAAGTCCCATTCTCAGTTGAAGTTAAAAGTTTTCCACCTAAAAGACCAATGCTTTCTGCCTCCAGGCTCAGCCTTCCCTGCAATGCCTCCCTGCTCCCCCCAGCAGCTGGAGAGGCCGTTGGATGCAGCTGATGTCCCCTTAAGTGTTTCATAGTGCAGTGGTTTAATTTATACCCGTGGCTGGGTGGGTTTTCACCACTGGGAATGCCCATCATACCCTGCTGTGTATGTTGAAATGGGTGATTTTAATAGAGAAGAGGGGAACTAAAGCCCTTAAAAATCCCTCTTGGTGCATGCGCACCCATAGGTTGCACGTCCCTAAATAAAAGAAATGCTCCACTGTCCTCTTCTGGCTGGAATGGTTACATCAGAGACACTTGCTAAGACCTGCAGAACCCTTTTTTCAGGTAAATTTGCCATCTGCCATCCCTCCCTGCTGCAGCGGATGGGATCTGGGGGCCTGGTTTCTGGCAGCAAGGTGGGGGGCTGGAGGTGGGTGTCGTGTCCTGGCGACCACCGGCTGCTACGATGGGTTGCGCCCACCCTGAGGAGATGGAAATGAATGTTGTAGCATGCTGTAAAAAGTTTTGGATTGAGCTGCTATATTTCCATCCCCCACACAGTGGCACTGTTGGATCTCATTCCTCGTACAAGATATTTTGATAATTTTTGCTTTATGGTCCACTAAAGCTTCTCCTGAAGGGGCAGAAATTCCCCTGTGAGGTGAATTTAAGATTATTGACAGTAACTTTAATTTTCTTGGTCATTTTTTCAGAGCCACCCTTAGCTGGCAAGACCTGGTAACCACAGAGCAGACAGAAACTGCTGTTTTGGAGACACCAACAAGCACTTTGATGCTTCCAGGCTTCAGCTGCTGCAGGGAGTAGGTCTGGAGGCTCAGACAGAGTAACCTGTGCAGGCAGAGCTGCTGCCTGTGTATTGAAGGAGTCACGAAGCGAGCAGATCTACAACTTCCCCACCCAGTGCCAAGGGATGTTTTGGCAGCTCAGCCCTTTTGCATGCTCTGTGCCTCAGTTTCCCCATCCATAACCTTGCCTTATGACTCTGTAAAGCAGAGATATCCACTTGGAATGGACATTTGGTTTTTTCCATTTGTACTCTTCTTCCCTGACTGCCTGAAAAGAAATTATTTCCTTCTCCTTTGCCTCACTGCTCACACCAAAACGTGGCACAGCCATGTCTACATCCTGCACTGTTCCATTGATAGAGGTGAGTTGGGTGGGTGCATCTCCTCTTCTCTTTGCTGTTGATTTGAGGAGGTGATTCTCCCCCTCTGCTCTGGTGAGAACCCCATGAAGGTCTGCATCCAGCTCTGGGGTTCTCGGCATAGGATGGACACGGACCTGTGGGAGCGAGTCCAGAGGAGGCCACGAAGATGCTCTGAAGGCTGGCACTCCTCTGCCATGGGGACAGGCTGGGAGAGTTGGGTTGTTCAGCCTGGAGAAGGGAAGGCTTCAGGGAGACCTTATTTTGCAGCCTTTCAGTACTTTAAGGGGGCTTATAAGAAATATGGGGATGAAGTTTTTAGTAGGGTCTGTAGCGATAGGACAAGGCATAATGACTTGAAACTAAAAGAGGGAAGATTCAGACGCACTCCTCTGCCATGGGGACAGGCTGGGAGAGTTGGGTTGTTCAGCCTGGAGAAGGGAAGGCTTCAGGGAGACCTTATTTTGCAGCCTTTCAGTACTTTAAGGGGGCTTATAAGAAATATGGGGATGAAGTTTTTAGTAGGGTCTGTAGCGATAGGACAAGGCATAATGACTTGAAACTAAAAGAGGGAAGATTCAGACTATATATAAGGAAGAATTTTTTTATGGTGAGTGTGGATGAAGCACTTGGCACAGGTTGCTCGGAAAAGTGGCTGAAGGCTGGCACACCTCTGCCATGGGGACAGGCTGGGAGAGTTGGGTTGTTCAGCCTGGAGAAGGGAAGGCTTCAGGGAGACCTTATTTTGCAGCCTTTCAGTACTTTAAGGGGGCTTATAAGAAATATGGGGATGAAGTTTTTAGTAGGGTCTGTAGCGATAGGACAAGGCATAATGACTTGAAACTAAAAGAGGGAAGATTCAGACTATATATAAGGAAGAATTTTTTTATGATGAGTGTGGATGAAGCACTTGGCACAGGTTGCCCGGAAAAGTGGTAGATGCCCCATCACTGGAAGGTCTGGTTGGACATCCAAGGTCCAGTTGGACAGGGCTCTGAGCAACCTGGTCTAGTGGACGGTGTCCCTGCCTATTGCAGGGGGGGTGGACTAGATGATCATTAAAGGTCTGCTCCAACCCAAACCATTCTATGATTCCTCATCCTTTGGCTGATAGAAAACGATCGAGCAATGGCCCCTCCATGGAGGAGGCTGTTATGGGGGTTAAATAAGGACTGGAACTCGATGCTTTGATGCCATCCTTCATGGATGTTGGGGTGAGATGCTACTCTCCCCAGGGAGGAAGCAACGGTGTGAGCAGATATGTGCTCCAGTCAGAGGTGGTGGTGAGAGTTTCTTGTTACTGATACAGAATAGCCCGATTTGGGTGACTAGGAGTTGCCGTGACGTGGGTTAGGGTCATGCAAACCTGCTGAGGAGGTGACAGGCGTGGAACAGGAGCCTGACCGTTGATGGGGCAGCATCGAGTTGGGCAATGAAGACCCATGGGGTGGAGCTTCGCTGGGGTCAGTGTGGAGTCCGGGGTGATTAGTGACAGTATTTATAGACAGCATGATGAGGGGCTGTGGATCAGATTGCCCATCACCACCCTGGCATGAGGGATAGCATAGCGCGACTTGGTGAAATCAGAGTGGGCAGAGAAAGTGATCGTGAAAGATTAGAGAAGGGGGAGCACTGAGGAAATGGGGCCTTGGGACACAGGGGCAGTGATGGTGAGGCTATCGTTCTCCGGTTAAAGAGCTGGTCTGGGGGCTGGGATGCTGCTCCTGGCTCTGCCCTGAATGCTCTACACCTCCTCTGTGCTGGGGATGGGGTGGTACCACAGACCTCCCCAGCTCAAAGCAATAGCAGCGGGTTAACCTGTATGAGCATCCCTTCTTTTCTGTGCTCCTCTTGCTGCTGGGAGCCAGCCCCAAAGCAGAGGGGTGGGGTGGTGGGCTTCAGGATGCTTAATAACACCCACTGCTGTGCCCCACATGGGTCTAAAGTGGGCTGAGCGTGCTATGCCAACAGACAGGCTTGAGCAGATTGTTGTCACCTCTAAAACTTGTATGTGGGCTCACCAACAGCGTTTAGGGCTCGGGGAGGGAGCGTCCGATGGGAAGGACCCAGCTGGCTGCAGCATCGGGCAGATAGCAGAGGGCTGCTCACAAACCAGAAGGGAAATGGGGCTCGGGAAGGCAAAATGGGAAACAGCTGTCCTGTGGAATGGGGAGTGGATGTCAGTCCCAGCCTGCCTGCAACCTGCTGCATCGTTCCGGATGGGGACACACCGACAAGGCAGATCCGTGCCCTCCTGGGGCTTTGCAGAGCTGGGGCCAGCAGCCAAATCCTGCAGGGAACAGGGAGATCACCAAACCTCCTTTTGCTAAGCTCGTCTCAGCTTTCTCTTCGTCTGGTCTGGGATTTTGGGGGTGCTAGGGACCCCAACTCCTGGGTGCATGGACCAACCTCATTTTCTCCCCCCCACCATGCCCTGGCCCCTTCCTTCCCTGCCTGCCAGGGACCCACTGGAGCGTGGCCTGTGCGGAGCTGCTGGCACTTGGCTCCTGCACCACTGGCAGCTTGGGCTGCGCTGGCCAGGCCGGGCAGATGGCAGGCAGGGCAGGATGCAAAGCAATGCCGAGAAAGCCACGCTGAGAGCAGCTTTTGTTGTGCTGCCTGGAGCTTCTCTTTCAGGTTTCCAGGGCATTGATGGGTCTCTGGGTGCAGGAGCATCCCTGGTGTGGTGGGGGAGGTGTCCAACCCTCCTTGCAGACAGGTTGGGGTTGCTGGTGGTCCCCTGCCCTGCTCTGGATGGATGTGAGCAGCCCTGACCCTGGGGAGAGGCTAGATTTGGCACTACCGCTTTGAAGCTGTTAGTGATGAGCAAAACACACTTTAAGTCATGCAAAGCAAGAAAATGAAGTAGAAGAAAGAACAAAATGGGACAGAAACCAGGGAGAAAGGAGGTGATGGAGATGGCAGGGTGCGGTAAGGAGGGAGAAACACAATCCAACCAGGTGGGTACATAATTTATTTGCCCATTAGCTATTAATAAGCCGGCCTTTTGTATCAAGTCTCCTGACGTCCTTGTAACAACTTCAGGCCTTTCTGTGGAGCATCACCCTTTCTGGGTGTTCCTGTGGCACTTGCCATGCTAACATGATTCTTGATATGTCCTGTGCCTTCGTTACCACCATTCAGCTGAACGAGTAATTAATGAGATTCCCCATTACTGCAGTGTAACAGTAACCTCTGGGAAATACCCGTGAGGCAGTACCATCTCCTAGGGATACTGGGCATGCAGGGCTTTTGGTAGTGCTTAAAGGGTGAAAAGTCTTTTGGGCTTCCTTGTGAGTTGGGTTAGAGCAGAATGGCCAAGCTGATAACTTGGGCAAGCCATGGACCTTTCCTTCCACCACCTGCTGTCCATGATTACTGCAGGATTGGATGTGGTACCTGATACCAAGGTGCAGATCAGCTCAACGTAACAAGGAGAGGTCAAGAAGACCTATCCATCCTGGTCGACAAACTCATGGTGGTCTTGCAGGCTCCAGCGTGTGCCTTCTTCCCATCCTCCTCAGCAAGCCAGAAGATAAATGGACTTAGTGCACACCATGTATTCCTGGGATAAAAATGACCAGGACGCTATGCCATAGCCTTGGAAGGACCTTCAGAGCAACCAAGATCTCCTACAGCTGGTTCTTGGTGGCTCAGGGTACGAGGTGGGTCTGTGCTAATGGGAAAACCCATCTGTGACCTTGGGGTATGTCACTTCCTCCCTGGCGTTGCCTGATGCTGCTGCTCAGAGCAGAATGCAGGGCTGCTTTTTGAGTTTGCTCGCCATGTGGAATGCTCAGCATCTCCTGGCAAACCCCCTGAAAGGCTCCCAGGGCCTCCCTGGGGCATGTAAGGTCAACAAGTCAACTGATCCCCAACGTATTGGCCTTGTGTGTCTCTTAGGTGCTGCACAGGGAAGAGTGGTGAGGCCAGGACCCAAGCTCCAAGCCATGCAGCTCCTGCTGAGGCAGCAACGTGCTTGGTGGGACCAAGAGACCGGACTACAGCCCACATCTGGGAAGGTAAGAGCTGCTGTACCCTCTGGTGCCTTTTAATCTAAAAATGTGAGTGTCCCTTCTTAAAACAGGAGTTTCTGTGGGGTGGAAAGCTCTTGATGTCATGGGGAGTCCCTCACCCCATGTGTATGTTGCCCATGGAGCAGTGATGGGGACAAATCTGTTCCCAAGTAAAGAAGCTATCACTTGGGGGGGTTCAGCTCAGGAGCTGAGCTCTTGGGGACACAATCCCTCTCTCGGAGATGGTTGCCAAAGGGTTCGGATTTGTTGGGGGCAGTTGCAACCCACGCGTGTGAAGATGCACAACAGTCCTGCTTGCAGCACCGTGTTTCTTCCCTGTGTTTCCTTTAAAGCCAAGGACAGCAAGACAAGGTAGGGTTTCATGAGGGTGTAGGATTTCCGAATCTGAGTCTTTCCTGAGACAAACTCTTTCTAATCCTTACCTGCGTGTCAGAGATGTGCAGGCACCAGCCACGTCCGTAGCCACCAAAGATAGTCTTACGGCTTGAGGAAGGACTGTAATTTAGGCTGGTCCAACAGGGCTGCAGGTGAGTGACTGGTTTTAATTTTATTTACTGTGCTTATAAAAGTCTTTGGTATTGATGATA
>NW_010229014.1:0-3631 GCF_000690775.1 Eurypyga helias
GGGGGGGGCCCTCACCTCCCTCTGTCTTCTCTGGGGAAGCACAGATGAAAATGAGCGCACGAGGCTTGGCTGCAAACACAGCCTGTGCCTGGGGCCAAGCTAGTTGCAGAGATGGCTTTATCTGGATGGTGGGAGTATTTGGGGAATAGTGAGAGAGCATGGCTGAAGCAAGTTTTGGAGACGGCAGCAGAGGAGGTGCCTCTAGGCTTCAGGGAATACTGGACTTTGGCCTCTTATTCCAGAAACCAGACTTCGTTGCAGAAATATCCATGTCTTTCTGTCCACTCTTGCCCACAAGCTGTCCAAGAGAGGGTCTGGACCACTGCTGAGGCTGAAAGGGCAACAGTGGAAAATTAGTGTCATCTCTGCATTGTGGCACCTGCCACTCTCCTCAGGATGCTTCCTCTTTACCACAGATTTTAAAAGAAAAAATAAAAAAAATTACAAAACCCCCCACCGAGGCTGTTTCAAATAGCCATAACTCTGCTGGGTAGAAGACAAGCAGGACAACGGCTTTACCGGAGAGAGAGGCACTGCCATGCCGAGCGACAAGATCAGCAACACCGGGAACATCTCCTGGGTGAGCTGTGTGCTGAAGTCACCTCTCCCACATCCACATGTAGCCAAAGGAACTGCAAGCTCATCTTTACTGCCCCCTCCGTGGGTTTATAGCTGGCTTGTTGGCAAATGGAGTGTGTGGAGGCAGGGACCTCCCCAGCAGGTGGCAAGTCCTGCTTTCAAGCCCGGGGACGTCAGTGAAGCAATCCTGGCCAGCTTCTGCGGACATGGGGTTTGGCTCGAGTGGTGGATCTGGGGGTCCAGGGCTGGCGGGCCAGTTGCTCCTTGACGTAAAGCAAGTGACATTTTCATTTTCGGTTGCGTGCCAGCTCTGGCACCGTGCTCTCCACCTGCAGGGTGAAGGCATCTGCGGACCAGCGTTGCCGTCCGTTCTGCCGCTTTCTTTCCACGAGCTGCTAGCCGTTGCGTCCATGTCCTATCTGAGTGTGTTGGGGCAGGGGCACCGGGGGAGCCCATCAGAAAGGTGTTGTGCCTGCAAGCAGAGGGCCCCATCAAGCCTTCCTTACAACCACTCTCAACTCACCTTACAGCTAAATTTGGAGGTTCTTAGCACTTGCCAATGAATATAAGCCCTGGTGGGATGCGTTGGGTTAAGCGTGGCCAGCTGTTTGGCAATGGGAGGGGGGAAGTTTCATCATCCTACAGGGTTTGAAACGGTGATGCTCTTCCTGCATTGCGGAAGCAGCGATGTTTAAAGTGTTACACATGCTTTCCGCTCTGAGAGCGTGTTTCTCCTCTCTGTGTGAAAAGATACAGCCTGGGGAACATAACTGCAGTCCATGCCGTAGAAAAGATGCGTCAGGTGCAAGGAATTGAACAGCCGTAGGAGAGGGAGTTCAGCCTTCCGGGACAGAAAGCACAGCGCCATCCCAGCCGTAGCTCTGCTGAGGCTCCCGGTGTTGCATCAGCAGCAGATGTGGCCAAGCTCTGTGTGGTTCACACAGAAAGCGTGTGCTTCCACACTACAGCGGAGGCAAATTAACTGCTGGGCTCCTCCAAAACCTACTGCTCCTCCTCGTTCCCTCCAGCTTTCCCTCCTTCCAGCCGCATGCACCCACCTCCTGCTAGAAGGGTCACCTGCCTGCAGTGTAAAGCCCATTTGGCCCTCCTTCCTGCCAGAATAGAGCTGAGTAAAGGTTAGAAATAGCGTAAAAATAAGGGTGGGGGTAGGAACTAGGCTGGGAAGTTGGGTCTCTTCTTTCTTCTGCCAGCAGGTCACAAGTGCGTTCAAGCTGTCTAAGAAAATCACAGGCTGAGTACAGGCGTGAGAGCTAAACTTGAGGGAGGAAGAGCTGAAGGCACTAGCTGAGGTCTGGGGAAGCAGGTGGATGGGAATGGCGCTCACCAATTTCCGTTAGCTTATCAGGGAGCGCTTTTAGCACCAGGACTTGCCGGGCTGAAGGATGACTTTCCTCAGCTTGAATGACTTAAACTGAGACTAGCAAAATCCTAGGTATGATAGGTTAGGAAAAGCCCCGTGGTGGCTTTAAGTTATTTGATTGGGTGGGTTTTTTTCCCCTGTAGGGATTTCTCTGGTGCTAGGTTGCAGCCTGAGCCTTCTCTCCTGCCTTTCTCTTCTGGTTGTTTCTTCACCAGCTCCCTCTAAAATGCTATTCTTCCTGGGAATGACTCCCACTTTTCACCATATACCGAAAGAACCAAGGCACACGAGAATTGGAGGGAAAGGGCTCAGGGACAGCAAAATACGACATTTGAAAGGTTACTTCTGCATTTGATTCTTCATGAATTGGATTTCAGAGAATTGGGAAGTGCTAGTGTGTGACAGAAGCGGAACGTATGAACAAGACCACTGAATGCTTTTTTTTATCCATTGGTCTGGAAAAGGCTTAAAAATATCAGCCGGCTTCCGCCCTGTGCTTGCGCACTTTGCGTGATGCAACTGAATGGGGACACTGCCTTGGTGCATGGAGAAGTCCTTCCAGAAGGAGGAGTGGGGAGGGGTTGCAAGGACATTGACAAGTGACCTTCCCTCTTTTGGCTTCGCCCTCACCCCGAGCATGTACCCAAACACAGAGGAGAATGAAACCCTTGGAGGAGGCCACCGAAGACACTGCTGCGCGGCGGTTGGCCCTCTGGTGTGCTCCCACCATGGCCTGGCTCTGGCAGAAAGGATGGGCAAGCTCTCGACAGTAAGCGCTAGGTAAAAGAAGCTGCCAACTATGAAACCTCCTGCCCTTAAAACTGAGAGAGCACTGGGATCTGGGAGGAGATGGTCTGTCATTCGTCTGCCAAGCATGTGGCTGTACAAAGCTGCAAGGCAGTGTAAGAGGATCTCGTTTAGGGAAAAAAAACAGACATATTTGATTGGTGATATACGTCAGACCACGCGTTGTCAAAAGTCTGTAGAAAGTTAAGAAAATCACAACTCTGGGAGCCAGAGGGAGGTGTGGGAATAAGGATGCTGCCCTTCCCACAGGTCCAGTGTGCTGTGGCCCATACCCCCCAATGACAGTGGCTGTGCACCACCTCCAGCAGTTCCTCCTGCTTGGAGCAGAGGGACAGATAACACTTGATCTTTCCTTCTGTATCGAAGACCCCTTCCCCGCGCTCCACCCCAGACCCTCGGCGGCGGGATCACGGGACGACTGCTTGTTTGACACGGGTGTGACAAGAGCATGAGCTCAGGGGTCAGGCTGCGTGTCAGAGCAGGCGTTCGCCGGGTGTGGGAAACGTGTTGGTCCCCGGTCTGTCAAAGCAGCCGTCACGCTGGAGTAGCTGGGGACCTGTAAGAGGCAGAGGAGTGTGAAATCTTTCTGCATGCTGTTCAGTCATCTGCTTGCACTGGGACTGGTACTTGGGAAGTGAAATGCTGCTTATCCCATCCTCGGTCTCCAGACCCTTCTCATTTTTTTCCACTGAATATCCCTGACATGCCAACCGCTTTGATGTAGCCTAGCCATGCGTGGCCTAAGTTGTCTTGGCTGCGACAGGGAAACCTGTGAGGCCATGCTTGGACTGACACAAATGTGTGCAGCCATAAACGCGGCTGGCATGAGGAACCCTTCGGTGCCTTGTGCCGTGGCCAGGAGGA
>NW_010229014.1:3673-12829 GCF_000690775.1 Eurypyga helias
GGGTGGTGGTGAAACGACGGGCAGCATAATCCCCTCAGAAACTGGCATGTGAAAAAACAGTCCCTTGGTAAGAATTTCTGCCAGCGGAGAGGAGCGTTGCAAAGGTCACTGCGGTCACTATGAAACCAAGGCTGGAGCGCTATGTGAACTGGGATCTCCAAGAAGCCGACTAGCCTGACCTCGGTAAATGGGAAATGAGATAAAGTGCAAAATGAGTTTACCAAGGCTATCGCATGCCAGGCTATAGCAGTAGGTTTATTTTGATAAGATAATTGACTGCGTAGACAGAGGACTTCAGAAAGGCAGTCCTTAGAGTGCCACAGGCAAAGCCATTAAGCTGGAGAAACAGGGGATTAATGTGACCGTTGTAAGGATTTACCTAAAGGAAGGATGTCAGGAGGTTGTGCCTCAAGGGGAGTGAGCAGGGGTGCAAGGGGTTATTAACGATGCTCCTCAAAGGGGTGATCTTGTTTACCTGGCAGGAAAACAAGCTCTAATCAGATTCGGTCACATTTGAAGGGCTTGTCGCTGCAGCGATGGCTCAGGCTACAGCACAGAAGGGCTGATGGCACCGAGGACTGGAGGAAAGAGGATGAAAGTCGGCAGCACAAAGCACAGGCTTGGGCGTGCAGAGAGTAGCTGTAAGATGTTTTGCTCCCAGCTTGTCCCCTGCCATTTAGAAATTACAGAAGGGGAGTTTTGATTGACGAAGGGTTCTCACCATCATGTAGTCAAGAAGAAGCAGCAGGTGACCACAGGTGAGATCTCCCCAACTGGTTTAAAGGCACCTTTGGGTGGCTATGGGGGTGCATGCAGGGTGCCTCTGGGCAGCCCTGGCAGGCTGAGAGAGGACAGGGCAGAGAGGGCTGGGCTGGGGGGAGAGCCCACTGTGTGAAGAGAGACCAAAAGAGCATGGCCAGCACCCAGAGGTGTGCAGGGGCATGGCTGCTGGGTGGGAGAAGCTCCATGGCAGTGACAGCAGGGTGCTGATGCTGATGCACGGTGCCAGCATCTCACCGGGGTGTGGGGACAGCAAGTCTGAGCCAGTGCCCCTCCATGAGCCCCGGGCAAAGCCACACTCACCCAACAGGGCTGGCGATGTCAGGTGTCCACTGCTCAGCGTGCCACCTTGCCCTGGGGTAGATCTTTCCCATGGTAGCAGGGAGAGAGCTGAGTGCTTGGGAGAGCACTTCTGGGCATGCTTGCTTCAGGCTTATTTCCAAAGGCAATCCTAGGGTTGCTGGTGGTGCTTGCAGCCTTCTAAAGGTCCTCACCATGGTTCAGCCTTCGTCTGAAGGTTGCAAACCTCTGAAAACCAGGGCTTGGCTGTAGGGTGCCAGAGAGGGAACCGGTGTGCAGATGGGCGCGGGCAGCTCACCTGCCCAAAAGGCCAAACACAGCACCCATCCCGTGGGATTGCTTCGACTCTTCTCATGGCTGTTCCTGAGCACGTGTAGAACTTGAGACACACCTCAGTCTTCAACAGTGCCCTGAGTGGACAACGAGATGCATTGGTGGAGGAACTGAATTCACGGACAGGCTCACTTCAGCCTCACGGCGAGCGGATGGTGCCTCTGAAGGAAGGCACAACCACGTTAAAGGTACCCCAGAGGTCCGAAGGTTTCCATCCAAAAGTGTGATGCCCGTGTAAAGGGGAAGCCCCACGACCACTTACAGAAAATCACTCTTTTTTAGGTTGGAAGGGAAAAGAAACAGACCAAAGCTGGACACCACATTTAGGTTTGAGGTTCGAATGTTTTCACGTTTGGTTCTTGTTTTAGGCTTTGGGGGCTTTTGCTTTTGTTTGTTTTCTCCTGAACTCCCCCTCCCACCTCCAAATGTCAAACTGGCAGGTTTCTGGAATTGACTCCTTTTGAGCTTTGCTTCCTGAAAGCCCTGAATTTGCACTTCCCATGTTGCCGTCTGATTTGTGTGCGCACTGGAATGAGCTATGTCTGCGGATGCATCAGCGAGGACAGATGCCTCGCTGCCCTTAAATAAGCAAATCTGCCAAGAATACCGTGTTTGGCAAGAAAACTACTCCAAGGTGAGGAGTGGCCAGTCTGCTGATTGCCAGCACAACCAGATGGAGGTTTCAGAGGCTTTCTGTGCTGATCTCTCTACCAAGAACATGTAGACTGAAACCAGCTAATGCTTTTTAACACACGTACGGGCGTATTTTTTTCCAAGGGCCCTGACAATGCTCTTCTGATCATTCAATGTCTTGTTCCAACAGAGAAACAAGCCAGAGCCTGGCAAGGATATACAGGCACAACCTCAAGGAAAAAAAAAGCTTCTTATTTTCTTACTGTTAGTCTTAGAAATAGATATTTCTTTTATTTATATATTTTTAAGGTGGATTTTTTTAATAGATCGGTCTAAACTCTATCTGGTGTATAAAACTTCATCCCAGCAGAGCTAAACCTTGAAGATGAAGCCTAACCACAACGAAGGCAGAGGATAACAATGCCTAGCAGCGCTGATTACGGCTCTGCTTTGAACAGAGGGTGTAATTCTGCTCTTCGGGCATGACTCCTGTTGAAATCAGTGTTGCATTATATATACAAACCTGTGTCACACTTCCAAACACTGTGCCTGTCCATGTGGGAAAATTGCAGGTAGGAAGCTGGGCTGCGAGATAGCAGCATGCTCACTGATTTTAATTAACTCCTCATTTACGTGCTCTTAGTGGGTACCAGCTGTGATTTGCCTTACTCCACTCTCAAAGACAGCAGAGGTCCACACACAATGGTTTGGGTGAAGTTATATAGGACAGTCAGAGCTGATCTAATTCCTGTCTTTTGCCAACCTGGACCTCTCCATTCTCTCTGCCCTCATCCCACCAGATCCTGCTGCTGACACTGGTTCTTGGGCTCATCTGATAGTCCAGTAAGTTGATGCAACTCACAAAGATGGCAAAGAAAAGCAAGTTTATTCTGTGTTTTCTCTGCAGGGTTGTGTGTTGAACCAGATTCCACAGGGGCACTGAGGAATAAATGTTCCAGGGTGAGATTTGTCCCTCTCTCTGATCGACCGTACAGAAGTAATTCTTGGGGTTTTTGCAAGCCTGCATGTTAGAAACCAAGGGCCATGTGGATCAGCTGTGGATTACTGAAATCAAAACAACATTCTGATGAGCAAAACCCACTTACAGGGTTGTCAGCCCTTAGTCATATTGACAAATTCCTCAAGCTGGCAGGACAAATGTCCAGCAGACCTCACGTGGAAAGCAGATCTAAAGACCTCCTTCTTACGCCACTTCATACCTGAGTTCATTCATTTCACACACACGTGTTCATACCCACCCGTCACCATGTTGACACGCACGCTTCAACATCTCCCTGCTTACGTTTGCACTGTGCCAGTTCTCGCTGGCACTGTGGTTTTATGACTAGGACAGCTTCAACTTCCGTGGACCTCTGCGGAACCTCTAGGACCAGAGTCCTCAAACCTAGCTTCCCTGCAGCCCACGCGGAAGCCGACCCAGTGCCTTACGCTCCTCTCCCCAGCGATTGCAGGGCAGGCTCTGTGCCACAGGTAACACACAGCAGTACTGCCCTCTTTGGATAACAACCAGGTTGAAAATCATCTCCCCCGTGACGCAGTCGCTTGTGCCAAACAGCAAAATGCCTGATTAGGCAGGCTTTCCAGGGACCCAGCTGTCCTCAGCCGCACTCCGGCACTGCTAGCACCCGGAGCGGGAGCGCAGGTGCCCAGAGTGCCTGGAGAGGCTGGGCTCCAGCAGCCTCCTGAGGTTCAGCTGAGCCCCTTTCAATCTCTTCTGTGTAATAGCACAAAAAAGGGAAATACAGTCGAGTGTCTACTACCAGGGTCTGCATTTTAGGGGTCTACCTGACCACTCACCTGGCGCGGCAGCCAGCACTGCTGCTCACGGCGCTGCCTTTTCCCTGCCCTCTGTCCCAGGGCCATGGGGAGCAGGGTCAGGATGATGCCATCTCAGCCACAGTCGTGCTCCCTGCCATGTGCTGGCAGCCTGAGGCACTTGGGAACACAGGACCGTGGCGCTCAGCCCCTCGCAAACCAGCAGAAGCCTGCGAAGCAGCCAGCACAGTCACTTAGCGCACAGCACAGCCGTCGAGAGGGCTGCAGCCACCCATGTGCTGAAATGGCTGGCAGTAATGTTAAATGAAAAAACAGACCCGTTCTTCACAACCTGCTCCTGTCGAGGGCTGCGACTCCCTGGCAGGCAGGGCTGGCATCATCGCAGGCAGGGCTGGCACGGCCATCGCAGGCAGGGCTGGCACAGCCCCCATCACAGCCATCGCAGGCAGGGCTGGCATGGCCACCATCAAAGCCATCGCAGGCAGCGCAGCCTGCTTTGCTGAGGAGAACCAGCCTACCTGCTCATCTATCCTCGCACACCAGCGTGTAAACTGGGGGAGACTGGGTACTCCTTTACGAGCAGATGAACCACCTCTGCTGCAAGAGAAGAGCTTGCAGGACCTAGTTGAGGGTGGTGGTGGTGAGGGCCACTGTGAGTCCCAGCTTGCGTGCTGTGGGGCAGAGACTCACTTGCTCTTTCCTGTGTGAAGGACGTGAGCACTCGGGGCTCTTCTGCACAGTGGTTCCACAAGCAGCGACATCTCGCAACAGCGTAGAGCGTTGCAGCAGTTTGCTGTGAACGTAACCAAAGAGGGCTAATCCCAGATTATTAAGGAAACTTTGGGTTTGGCAAGAAGCCTTGGTGCTCTGAGCAGTAGAAATCAAATATCCACACACAATAGGGGTGAAGTTACACTTGCCAAAGAGCGTGGGTGCATTGTGCATTTACCTTACAGTTCATTTCCCACCTTTCCCCTTCTCTGTGTCTGAGTTCAGAAGATTTTTTTTTAAACTTTATGTGTCAATTCTGCCTTACCGTGGCACAGCACAGGTATTACTGTGCTTTCTAACTCACCCACATCCTGGGCTGCAGGACAACGGTGCACCAAGCCCAGAGCACTCTACAGGGAAAGGTGCAAACGCTGCCTCTGAGCCCATGTCCCAGGTTAAAGTGGCTTTTAGAGGTCCAGCAAGGACTTCCTTGGGCCCAGGGTGGCAGAGGAGGATGATGCCAGGGGAGGGATCCCCAGCAAGCACGTGTGACCTTCGCTGAACACAAGGAGAGGACTGAGCCCAGCACGGGGACACTGCCCGGGTATCCTCCTTCAGTTAGCCTGAGCACCAGTGCACATCGAACGCCCAGGCCCTTGAGGTGGGCCATCACCTGGCAGCACCTCTGCATTAAATTTATTTTGAGACCTCTCAGTGAAGGGTCTAGGGTGCAAGAGGGGCAGGCTCCCTCCCACATTCTAAGGGGTTGGTGCCCTCTGCCCTGGGTGCTGAAGGAAGGAAGGTTGCACAAGTTAAACCTGCCCTTGTTTCCTGAAAGTCATTTCTTTTTTTTTTTTTCCCCCTGTAAACAAGACCATACTTGAGCTCTAATATATGCTGAGATGAAGCATTTGACATCCTCAGTTCTTGCCAGCTTTACAGTCTGAAGGTTGGGGACAGCTAGTGGGAAAAACGAGAACAAGAAATCTCTCGAGCTGTGGGGGTTTTGTTATTATTATTTTCTCCTGTAAGATGAAAGAGATTTTCTGTAACCTGAAGCTGTTGGATTTTCCTCTTTCCTCATAGAGGGTTTGTTGTTGTTGTTGTTACTGACATTGAGTAGGAGACAGTCTCTCTTTGTGTGAACAACTTCTCAGGACGCTGGGACCTCTTTGGTAAGGCTGCCTTCTGCCCTTCTCTTACAGGGAAAAAAAAAAGTGTCATTTACTTCCACTGGTGAACAGATCAGTGTTACCTTCTGAGCTCAGGTCACTACTCCATATACCTTGTATTCCACATGCTGGTACCGGAGCCATCAAATGCTGACAGGACAAGAGGGAACAGATTCAGGTTGTGCCAGAGGAGGTTTACACTGGATATCAGGAAAAATTTCTTGACAGAAAAGGTCATCAGGCACTGGAAAGGGCTGCTCAGGGATGTGGTTGAGTCACTATTCCTGGAAGTATTTAAAAGACATGTAGACGTGGTGCTGAGGGACACGGTTCACTGGTGGACTTGGCAGTGCTGGGTTAACGGTTGGACTCGGTGATATTAAAGGTCTTTTCCAACCTAAATGATGAATAAAATAACTTCCTAAAAATGTTACTCTGCTTTGCAATGGGACGGTTGCTCTGACAAAGACGTTTTTAGGGCACTTGCGCAACCGTTTTTTGGTGATGTACATCTCTGGAAACACTTCTTGGACGCTTCCCATTCGGCCTGGACGTTCGCATATTAAAAGCATGAGGACGTGCTTCTTGTTCAGATTGACGCAGATGGAAATGTCTATTCGCATTAAACCAATAAAAGGGATCCCAGTCCTGTCGGGGGGAATGTGGTTATGAATCCTCACCCGACAGTAGGTAGTGTGGTTTGGTTTTCAGTATTTACCCAGTTCTGCCCTTTCTGATGTTTCTCTGAGGTGTTGACTGAGAAATAGAGGAGGTTGTGAGGTTTTTGTCGTTTTTACCAATCACTAAATGTTCAAAGTAATGATTTTTGTCTGTTCCGGAGGTGTGTTTCTGCAGCAATGACCCTGCCATTCGGAACAAGTTGGTGATGTCGGTGGACGTGCAAAGGAAATCTAGCAGTGATATATTTGAAAAGCCTTTCCTTTGAGGGCAAAGGATTTCTACAAGTGCTGATTAGTGAAATCAATTTCCTCTGCATAGCACATACGCTGCAAAATTTCACTTGCTTTTTCTGCTTTTTTTCCTAATGGTTTTGCGTGAAAGCAAAGGAAAAGTGTGGTGCGTGTGATGCTCTCACATCTTCCTCTTTTCCACAGCAATTGTTTTTAGCAGAATTTAAAGGCCCTTTCTTATTAAATCTAAGCTTCCCTTTTCAGGCTGCAATGCCCCTTCTACTCATTTAAACCTGTTTCTGGAGCACATATAGGTGAAACGCTGAAATCCTATTACAGCGTGCGAGGAAGCTTATTCCTACCGGGATTCCTCTGTGTAGTACCGGCTACAGTGCTCATATCACAGGGTCTCTTCCGCACTACGACTTCAATATGTATGAGCCCTTCAACTTTGTTAGCATCCTAAGGATGCATCATACCTCTTTCCTTGAAGAGATGGCTTCCAAGAATCAAGGATATGTGTTTAGGGAAGCTTTAAGTGATGGAAAAAAAATTACTTCTGCCTTTGATCAAAGCAGAACAAAGCGCTTGGCTGCTACGCTCTCTCCATTATTGCAGTCTCCTCACAACCGGGGAGCTCTCCAAAGGACAAGATGCCGAGAGTCATAATACCTAGAAAAAGAGAAGCAGCTTTGACTGAGAATAGCATCCGTGAGGTCAGCTGTCCATCTAAAATCTAGGGGGCCTTAATGAAGCGATCAGCTGCTCTGGGTTTTTCTGTGGGTAAGACGGGGTATGGTGCCTCCTCGCTACGGGCTGGCAGCTGGTGAGCTGCTTTCTCTGGGACGGGTTGTCTAAGAGCAGGGTTAAACCCCACGCAAGAAATGCAGTTGTGGATGTAACAGGCTGGAGTTTCTTTCTAGATGTAATATGCTAGAGAAATATTTTTAAAATTTAAAAAAAGCTTGAATTTACTATGAAAATGAGATTGTAAACTGCACAGCCATAACAGGGTTGCCAGTAACTCCATAATGATGCAGGATACGTGATTACACTCGGTGTAGACAATGCATAGGCCCCTCTAACTTACAGAGAGGTACGTCCCTGCTTGTCTAAAATGCTGCACGTGGGACATGCCGTGAGGGGAGGGTGGATGGGTGGCCTGAGAGCTGGGACTGTGACTTGGAGGAATGGTGGATGAATGGCTGTAGTCATCGTATTTTTATATCTCTGAGTGCCATGAAAACACCTGTGTGCAAACACAGGGTCCTGGTGTCACCTGCGTTTGCCTAAACCGTGCTGGTGGTCCTGTTAGAAAACACACAGTTAGGGTACAAATGTTACACCGCAGCCCGAAACACCAAACACGTGTGCTAGAAACCCCTCAGTGGAGAGACACAGAGTCCCAGTCTGACCCAAAAGCCAACTCCTCTCTGCCATTTCATACAGAATAACCTTCTTCTCTACAGAAAAGTTGCAACCGGTTCTTGTTCTCCCACTTGATTTCTCTGTAGAATACTGCCTGGTTAGTTATGTCAAAATATTTTGTATTATGATCCAATAAGCCAAATTCATTTCTACATCATTGCGTCTACTGCATCTAATCCAAGGCAGCTACACTGAAGAAAAACTGGAGCAATGTAGTGGCAAATAATTTCTGATAAAAAGGATGCCTTTTCTTTAAATCAAAGTAATTTAAACCAGCAAGCCAGATATCTGCATTTAAATAAATTATTTTAATGCTGGATTGCATTTGCACATTATTCTTTTTCCCTGAAGAAAATCAGTTTTTCAGTGGTGTGTAACCTTCTCTCCTTGATCATGACAACTAAATATAACCCCTGACGCTGTGCCGTGGTTTGTTTTGCAGGAGGGTGCGCAGTTACCTGTAGAAATCTACATCACTCAGCATGTGTTTACTCGCCGCTCCCCGAGCTCTCATTTACTGTGTGGTTTCTTTTCCTGCTTATGTTTTGTTTGGCCACTCGTGTTGCGGGGGCTCTGCCGTTCCAGGCTTTAGAGCAAGGATGGCCCATGTCTCTCCCCTGCTCCATCCCAAGCCGGGGAGCACAAGGCAGGGTCTGGTGGTGGGTGCTGTGGGCAAGTGCTGGGTGTCTGCTGGAGGAGGGGGACCGGCTGTTGGGAAGGCAAGCGTTCCCGCTGCCTCTCCCAGCGGGGCCGGTGGGTGCTCCCTGGAGCCCCGTTTGGTCCCGGTGGCACGTCCGGTGGCTGCTTCCCGTCCCAAACCATGGCGTGCAGCTTAAGCTTCTTTAATTTTCTTTATGTAACTGAACTGGGTGGATTACCTCCGGCTGGGTCTGAAATGATGGTGTGGTTGGGGTTTTTTTTAATTTCAAATATAACTTTATAGGATGATTCCCACAGTAGCATCAGGTGTTTAACTCAGTTGCATTTTCACTCCGGCGTGAGGAGCCCCACCAGTGCCGGTGCCGCCTGATGCTTACGCTCGCAACCCATCAGTTGTGAGCAGGGCTCTTCTCTGCCATCCAAACCAGCAC
>NW_010229014.1:12882-13528 GCF_000690775.1 Eurypyga helias
CCAGGTGCCCCTGGCCCTGAGCCCCTTGCCTCGAGGGGTGGCCTCAGGACCGCTCGCCCAGGGAAGCCACAGGTACCCCGGGGCACGGGGCGGGGAGTTCTCGGCAGCCCTGAGGCAGCAGCCGGGTGCCCATGGCCTGGCACTGAGCCCCTTGCCTCGAGGGGTGGCCTCAGGACCGCTCGCCCAGGGAAGCCACAGGTACCCCGGGGCACGGGGGAGGGAAGTGGGATGGGCCAGACTTGAGATCCTGTTTTTTGGGGCGGCAGCAGGCAGGAAGGAGAAGGGCACCTGGCACTGAGCCCCTTGCCTCGAGGGGTGGCCTCAGGACCGCTCGCCCAGGGAAGCCACAGGTACCCCGGGGCACGGGGGAGGGAAGTGGGATGGGCCAGACTTGAGATCCTGTTTTTTGGGGCGGCAGCAGGCAGGAAGGAGAAGGGCACGGCGGCGGGGGCTGTGGGTCCTCAGGCGCGGGTCCCCCAACCCTCCGTGTCCCCGTCTCCTCCCAGCCCAGGATCTACAGGAAGATGGCGTGCCTGCCGGTCACCCCCTCGGTGCTGGCCTGGAGGAGGTGGCTGTGGCCCGGGCTCTTCATGCTGCTCTCCCTTAGTTTAGGTAAGCAGGAGCGGCCGGGATCACGGGAGTGGTG
>NW_010229014.1:13559-38052 GCF_000690775.1 Eurypyga helias
CAGCCTGCCAGTCTCTGGGGGATGGGGGGCCCCCACAGCACTTGTTCTGGTGTCTGCTGCCAGGGCTGAGGCTGGGCCAGGGTTCGGGGGGGGCTGGTTCCGCCCAACAACGCGGGAAGAATGAGCTCTTGGCTCCCCTGGCTGGTCGGGCTGGGCTGCCAGCTCCCAGGGTGGTCACCTATCCCAGCCAGGGTGAGAGCACGGAGGGACTTTTTGGGATGGCTGACATCCACAGCAAGCGTGTGGCTTCGGTGGCCGGGTGGTTCCTGCAGTTTTCTGGATGGCTAAAAGGGAATGTGCGGTGAGGAAGACAGGGCAGGGTGATGAGTCGGAGGGCTCTCTGCCTCCTGACCAACACAAGGACACAGCGAGTGCTTTCTCCAACCACTCGAGTCCCCGTCAGAGAACAGCAAGGGCTGTGCCCCGTCCTTCTTCCTTCTCCGAGGACCTGCCGCAAAACTCACTGAAGTCCGTAGGTCCCCACCCCCGACCTCAAGAGGCTTGGGATGAGTCTTCTTGGCTGTGTGAAATGTTAACCTTGAAACCACACAAAACTCACTTCTGAGCTGGGGTTCCTTGTGGATGCAAAATACGTTGTGCTTATTGGCAATTTTAGTGTTTCATTGCAGATAACGATACTCCAGAGCAAACCCGGGCTGAACCGAGGCTTTGATTAAAAATTAAGCGGTGCAAAATGAGGAGTTTTTCATGGTGATGTTGTGAAACAGGGAGATATCTGATGCTGAGTTTCATTCTGAGTTTCAGTCTCAGAATCTTAAAACAAAACTCAGAGAATTTAACAAGGATTGCATCGCAGGGCTCGCTTGCAGAGAAAGCAACCACCTTCAACGCCGCTCGTGAGATCGCTGCTCTCCCGTCTTCCCCTACCTCCATGCTTGCGAAGCACGTGTCGAGCACGGATGTATTTCACTCATACTGCGATGGGCAAACAACCCGTCATGTGCAGAACTATTTCTCTCTGCATACTGTAAGAGTTTGTGGTTTGTTATTAATGTAATTATCAGCACGTTGTAATTAGCCAGTCGTGTAGTTTCTCTAAATGGGATGTGGTTTCCAAGACCAAATACAGGCAATACTTGGATATACAGTCTAATGCATGCTAATATCCATTACTAGAAATAGGAGTTTGATAATAGAAAACGAGGGAATGATAGTATATCCTGTTTTCCGTCTCTCCATCTGCTTCTTTAGGCCCCTGCTCCTAACTTTCAAATCCCTGCCCAATTGCAACTGAATTTGGTGGGGGGGCAGAGCTGGCAGAGGCGCGGCATCCTTTCCCACTGTATGAAAGCCTCAGCTAGCCACGGGCAGCACCCCAATAGCCGGAGCCCGTGCTGCCCCTCCTCGTGTCCAGCCGACAGGAAGGGCAGGAGATAACGGCGTGGAAGATGTAAGGAGTGTGGCGGCGCCGAGGGCTTGGGAATGGGCTGGGAGGCGTGGGTAGAAGTGCCCAGGCTGGGAGACACAAGGCACAAATCCATATGCCAGCAGGTTTTGGTCATCCTGTTGCTGAGGAGACTTACTTCTCCAAATCCGATCAATTGCAAAATTCTGGGGTTTCATTCTGCAAGAGTTGGAGTGGAAAAAAAGGATTTTTTAAAAAGCATTATATCAGCTTTGGGGCTTCATTTTTAGATGCTTCCCACACAATGAGTCTGTGGAAGTCCAGGTGCCTCGGGAGCGGGTTGCTTGGCAGGCTGGCAAGGACAGCCCATCTGATGCGCTTTCGTTCTTCCTCTGTATGCAGGCGTACACACCCTGCCACCTTTCTCCCCAAAACGAGATATTCCTGCGCTAGTGATCCTTGAAAATACACGCCACAGAACCCACAAGTTCATGGTTTTAAGAGCTTTACCGGGACTTGTAGGTGATGGCTTCCCCAGATCACCCACAGGGACCACAAACACCAACTCCTGACCTTGTCATGGCAAAATGGTGAGGCCCAGAACACGAGTCTGCCACGGCCCTGCCAGCGCCTTCCCACGCGCCATCAAGCGAGCCACCCCCTACAGAGCTGACCCCACGTGGCACTGGTCATGACCACACTGAGGCACAGCCGAAGCTGGCACCCAGAGCCCGTGGCCACGTCTCGCACCCTTGGGTTCAGCCCAGGTGTCCTGGTGCTCGCACACCCCCATGTCATAGCGTTCCGAAAGGAACTATGAAAGCAGGTGCTCTCCGTATGCCCTGTGTGAGTCAAATAGGAATAGAGGGAATGCCAGGCAGAATTTTTGCATCCTAGCAGAAGGCAGCTTCCAGAAGGTTTTAATTGCAAAGGATGATGTGAAGGTTGTATATGCCCAAGCTAGGTGGATACATTTGTCTCCCCTTGCACTGAATTTTCCTACTCTGGGGTTCACCTGAGGTGACCCCTGAAATGCCAGGATAATTTAGAGCAGCTTCCGAGATGTCACCTGCTGCTGGAGACGCTGATGTGCATGAACACCCTGCTGTCTCAGCACAGTGGAAAAGTGGCAGAAAGCCTTGATTACAGCCTTGATTACAGCACAAACTTATTTATTTATGGTCTGAACATGTTGCTGCTACCCCCATGGACTTGTTTTTCTCCTGCCATTGCACCTTCCCAACTACCTACGAATATCAGGTTGTTCTCAGTCCCAGTTTGCTGTATCACGAAGATGCTGCTGGAAGTCACCCGGTACGACCTCTCCCTGCCCTGTGTGCCATCATGTCGTAGGCACTGATTGCAAGGCCCCTGCGAGTTCAGGTTTTGTCCATGGAGTATTCCTTGTAGGTTTCCCTGGAGTCTTTTCATCTGACCGGGGACTACCTAGTTCATGGTTTCTTCCCAGTGGTGAAATTTTTTGGGAAGTTTTGAGGAAAATCCCTACAGCTTTTCTGAGTTATTGGAGAATCGTGGCAGGGGACGGAACATCCACTTCCCTCCGAGCGTTGGCTCACAAGTAACTCACTCTGGGAATTCCCTCTCGCATGTCACTGCCAATAAAGAGCTCAGAGTGGAGCTGGGCTTCAGAAAGGGACAAAGAGGGGTGAGAACCAGAAAGATTCCCTGTTTTGTGGCCACCCCCAACTACTGAAATGTCTGGCAATGAGCTTCAGGGGCTTTGCATCTCATTTTCGTGCCAGCTCCGGGTTGTGCCTAGGCGCAGATTTCATGGCGGAGATGGCAGAATTTTTTTTTCTTTACGTACCAGGTTTGGCCACTTGGTCACTGGGTGCACACTGAGTTTCCGTGTTACTGTTCTTGCTGCATTTAGCTGGTTTTTTAATTCCCTTTTTCAGACGAGTTTCTGTCTCCTCCTGTTCTAGATATGCAGGAGAGAAATGTCCTCGGTTCAAAGACAAGAGCAGTGGAACTAAGGAACTCCTTTTTTCTGTCTGCCTGTCTACCTAGAGTGAAAACTGCTGTAACAGTTTGTCTGGAGAAACAGAAACCCAGCTAAAGGCTCCTGCTTTTGCTTATGGGCTCTGTTTTACCTCTTCTGTTGTGATATTTTATATTTTTTTTTAATGAAGGAGTTACTTAGAAAAAAACCAGAAAATTAAGCACAGCCAAGCTATTCTCACAGTCACAGTACAGTTACACCCCTGCATGTTGGGTTGGCAAAGCCGCGGGTCAAACGAGTCCTTTCACCCACACCGGTTCCTTTGTCCCGTTAGATCAGAACACAACCAGATAACTCCGGTGAGCTCACATTGCTCTGCGGGCAACAGCTTTTTTGCATTTCTTGGATCACTGAGACATTTGTTACCTTTTTGCAATGTGAATGTCAGACATCGCTGCATTTAAACATGCAAAGCCTGGGGCTGAAGCTTTTACATGCTGCGGTGGGTTGCCAGCAGAAGTTGCCGCCCTGTACACCCTCACACCTTTCCTGCTCCTTGCTGCCTCCGTGCTGGGTTACAAGCGCGGTTTGATGGGCGTCATTAACCCGACATAAATGAAGGCTGCCACCGATGTAGTTATCCCCCTCCCTTGCTTTTGATGAGTTAGCTTTTCGGGGGGGTCAGCCCGCTCCCTCCAGGGCCAGCTAGGTCTCACACTCGACGCTGTGTACCCCGGAGGGAGAATGCTGCTCCTCTCTCCTCTGCTTATGGCTACGCCATCCTCCTCTCCTTTCCACTAGTTCTGGTACATGTCTGAGCTAATTTGCCTTCCAGCTCAGCAGTAGGTTTCCTTTTTTCCCTTTGTTTTACACCAGTGTGGCGTATTGAACCAGCCTCTGGGGAGCCCTGCAAGGAAAGCGGTGAGAACACGTGGGGTTGGAAGGGAAAGGGGAACCAGATCCCCTCTGCTTGGGTGGGGAAGGCAAGATCAGTGCCAGTTTGCCGTTGGGTTGCACCCTGAGCTCGTGCCAGGCTGGAGGATAAGTTCCACGACCAGAGAAACTCTCCTTCCTTTCAAAAATGTGTTTCCTACCGAACGCTGCGCACAGGCAGATGGGGTGTTTTTTCACAAGGTGGCAAGGCAAACACGCTGAACGCAGTGAAGTCTGTTTGCTTGGCGAAAGGAGGTCGGTTTTGTTTTTAAATAGATGAAGTTGATGTTTAGTTGTAGCTGTTCTGTCCCCTTGGAGGGACATCACCATCGGGAGTCTCAGGAAGTCATTTGAGAATATGTAAATCTTTCCCAACGCGGAAATGCCACGGGTTTTGCTTCTGCTCTTTCACTGTTTTGCTTTTAAAATGTCATTGCTCCCAGGGGACTCCCTGGCTGAAAATAAAAGTGCTGACTGCTGGCTAACGGTGGCGTCTCCAGCTATACCGTGCTCAAAAGACGTTCACCTTTTGGCGAGCCCGGAATGCCACCGTGCCGCCCAAAAGTGGTTAGAAAAGGCCATCGAGGCGAGTCTTCCCATGCACCGCTGCTCTCCCCATAGCAGGTAACCCCCGGTGCAGTTTTAATTGTCTGGCAGACAAGGATTGCATCCCAGTGCCGGAAAATCGCTTCCAACTGACAGCACTGAAAGAAAACTGGGGCCTTAAGCAGTGGGGAGGACCCCAACTTCCAAAGCTGTGCTGCGAGGACAGTGGTATGCGGGCCAGTGGTACTGGAGGGATTAGGAAAATGATCTGAGAACATCTTCAGCTGGGAGATAAATATAGAGGAGGTGCAAAGTGATCTAGTCAGCAAGGGACAGAGTCTGCAGGGGGAAAAAATTAACTGATTTATTTTTGTCTTTGTGTGCGACAAATCTCCCCCAAAGGCCCATCTTACACAACCGTCATGTCTAGTCTCTGCCCCCAGAGTGGGAAACCGAAAGAATGCTGAGCCAGTTGCAGGAATTTGATCTCAAAAGGAACTAAAATATGCAAATCCTCTGAGGACATCCAGATTTAGCATCCTCCCTGCCCTTTTTTATTCTAGCAGGGTGACCCACTCCACGTGCTGGGAATGGAGAAAGGGGGAAGGTGTGGAAAGACTCCTTCCTTCACTCATGTCCCCATGTCAAAGACATCATAGAATCACAGAATGGTTTGGGTTGGAAGGGACCTTAAAGACCATCCAGTTCCAACCCCCCTGCCGTGGGCAGGGACACCTTCCACTAGACCAGGTTGCTCAAAGCCTCATCCAGCCTGGCCTTGAGCACTTCCAGGGATGGGGCATCCACAGCTTTTCTGGGCAACCTGTGCCAGTGCCTCACCACCCTCTCCGTGCCAAATTTCTTCCTGACATCCTTATGTCCCCATCCCTGGTGCCCCTGCCTGAATGCAGCACGAGAGATAAGTGAGTCCTCATTCCCCTGCTCACCGAGCAACACCCATGCAGAGGGCACCGCAGGAAAGTGGAAGATCTCAAGACACGATACAGCCCCCATCCCACCCCCAAGTAGTTCGGCATCTCCTCTCCAGCTCCTTGCTTGGATCTGAGCCTTTGGCTCGTGCCCAGATCAGAAATCTGCCGTCTGACTGGCAAAGAGTTGCGTTCTTATTCACGCCATAAACAAAGCAGACTGGACATACCCAGGGAGTGGGCTTGTCCCAGCGCGGGGCAGCGGTGACTCAGAAAGCAGCAGATCTTTATCTCGAGAGGTACCGAAACAGGATCTGGGCAAGGGCAGGAGCCAGAGGGAGGGGTACCGGCTGGCTGGAGCTGCCCCAGCAAGCCCCTTTACCAAAGTATTTCAGATTCCCTTTCGTCTTCTCAGTTGCTAATTGCAGATAGCGCAGCCTTTTCGTAGAGTTACTTTCCCTTTGAAGCCAGGTTTTCTGACTGAGTAGTGACTCAGTAAGGGCGCTTCCTTTCATTCCCCGTCTGGCTGCGTTGCCTTGCCGGCTTTCGTGGCAAAAAGCCTATCAGGGGGGCGTGAAATCTGCTTTCTGGTGAGCAGCAATAGAGTGGAGAAAGCGGAGCCTTCGGTCTGCAACCTGCAAAGGAAACCGTAGCCGGAGGGAGGGCTTCAGCGGGAGTAGTGTCTGTCTAAAAATATGGGATCACATCGGACACCAGTTGGGAGCGCCCCGTGAACCACTCTAGAAGGAGTGTTACCTACAGTACGTCACTGCTTAAAGCACGCTCAGGGAGGCAAATAAGATTATTTAATAATTTCATTTGTCATCAATATGGCCTCAAGTTGTGCAGCTGGAAAAAAAATGGGGTTAGCGTGCGCCCCCAAAGATGGGCTGTCTTTCTGCCTATGGACGCGGGAAGGTGTCCTCTGCGTTTCACAGCCGCTTCATCGTTTCAAGGCTTTCTTCTCTAAAGGCTTGGCATGTGAAACAAAACGGCGTTAAGGGGGAACGAAGGCTGCTGAAGGAGCCAGGCACCGAAACACCATGGGGATATCATAATCGCTGCCGAATCGGGCAGCGTAGAGCTGGTCAAAGGCAGGTTACTGTGTTGTTTAGGAGGAATGTGGCAATGTGAAGACGGGAAGTGCATAAAGCCACGTAAGTGACGCCGTGCCCTCGCTAAACTGCCCTGAGGTTATGGCGCAGAAGCAAGCAGAGCTGAAGTTGTAGAAAAACCTCTGTTTTCCTACCTCAGGCAAGGCATGACATCATGGGAAACTAGGATTAATCCTGTCGCTTAACAGGCACGCTCGACTAGTGTGAGTGGGTACAAGGAAGCGAGACTGAGTGGAACCACTGCCGAATGAAGTGTGTCGCTGTTTTTCTTCGGGATGCCTTCTCTTCTGCCCCTCTCTCTCACGGCATTTGGGATGAGTAAGGGAACGTGACCTCACAAGAGGTCACTATGTCATGAGAGAGGCAAACTGGGCTTGCAGCTGCTTTGCTTTGCCAGGGCAGCTGAAGGGCAGCAGCAGGCCTGTGATTTGTGACTGGAAGGTTGGGCTTGGGGTTGTGCAAGGGGAGAGGGCTGTTCCTGTTCCTCTGCATGCCGAGACCTTCCTCTGTATGCCTCTACTTGCTGAAGTGGCTAGAAGGCTCCTAGGAGGCTCATATGCATTTATATGCACTGCTGAAACATCACCTCTCCACATGGAAGTTGTCTGGCATCTGGCGGGGTCTTTTCTGTGATCAGTGCGTTCACAGGTGTCTGTCACACAACACTGATTTAAGTACAGAGCATTTCTTCACATATTTCAACAGAGCAGAGGGCGTTTACTGAATTTTAACTCCATGGAAAGCTTTGGAAGAATCTGATTCCTTACTGGTAAACTCACCTGGGTAAAGAAAAGACCAAGGGGGAGCGTCTAGTCCTTTAAAAACTCAGCTTTTCAAAATTCCTCAATTTTTCATTATTATCTGTCTTGCTCGGAAATCCCTGTAAAATACTGTGTTGTCCTCAAAGGATAAATCCTGCAAGTTTGGGGTGCATGTGCTATTCACAGAAAACGAGGAGCCCGAGCTGCAGAATTTCCCGGGGACTGTTGGGTGTGATTGCCGCTCTGACCCCAGGGGATGGCCACCAGGAGAAAGCCACGGCTCCAGTGCCGCTTCTCTAGAGCGTTGCGTGGTCCTTCACCACCTTTTACGGCCAGATGTCTGCAGGACTTCTGTCCCAGAGGCAATCTGCTCCCAGGCTAACCAAGCTCTCTGTGGCCGTGGAGTTTCTGAAACGCAGCTTGGGTGAGGAGTGAAGGAGATCGGGATACGGGCTCAACAGCTCTCCTTGCTGACTCTCGGAGCGAAGAAGAAGGGATGGTTTTCCTCTACGCTCACCTTTCTGTTCTCATCAGCCCTGCCGTATGGGGCATCCACAGCACAGGTGTAGTTTGAATGAAACCTGGTTTTCCGCCCGAGAACAGAAAGTCAGCCCTTTCATCTATTCAGTGGTGCCACACACCGGGGCGACATGCGCGCCCAGCAAGGGAGTGAGTGGGTGGGCTTCAGGGGCTGGGAAGAGGAGGGGTCTTTATTTTCTAGAAAAGTCATTAGAAGTTATTTCCACGGTGGGTACCTCCCCCACAGCCTGGTTACGGAGAGCGTTCGGCACAGAAACGGGACAGAACTGAATTTTCATTTTTGCTTTGCAGTTCACCTTTAAAGTGAAAGGGGACTTTTGCGGGGCTGAATGACTCCTCGTGGACTTTGGTTCCTTCAGGCTTGCAGCACTCAGGTTGCAGTTTCAAGGGTGCAGAGCCTTTTAAGGGTAGATGTGACATCAGCAGGAGTTTCCAGCCCCAGCACATGTACGGCCAAGTAGGTTTTTGTTCTCCTTTTGGTTGCAAAGGAGACTCTTAGGGGCAAGGCACGGAGAACCTCATGCAACTCATGATGCCCTGTCACCCTGACATTTACTGTACGCCTACTCTTCCCCTGTCTCTGCAAAAGAAAATCGAAGTTTTCCTTTACCAGGCTCCACAATCCCGAAATTTGACTGGCTGCTCTTGTCTCTCCAGCGGTAGTAAGAGCTGGACTGTGAGAACAAGCGAAGACGTGGTTGAGGGAGAGAACACACGCACAAATACGTGCAGACACACAGGAGGAGGAACTTCAAGAATCACAGGCTGAAGTGGGCTGCTTTTAAGGTGACCAGAAGGAAATGCTTTTTCACACAGTATGTAATCAAACCCCGTAACTCATCATCACAGGATGTTGTGGAAGCCAAAAATATATGTGCATTCCCGAAGGGGAAAGAACTACTGCTGAAGGGTAGGTCGAGCAGTAGCAGTTAAACTGCTGATGCCAAGAAGTCCTTAAATTCCTGGCTGGCAGTGGTTGGCAGGGTATGGCCGTTCTTGTCCTGTGGGGTGTGGAACAACTGTTTTTTCATAGAATCACAGAATGGTTTGGGTTGGAAGGGACCTTAAAGACCATCCAGTTCCAACCCCCCTGCCATGGGCAGGGACACCTTCCACTAGACCAGGTTGCTCCAAGCCTCATCCAGCCTGGCCTTGACCTCTTCCAGGGATGGGGCATCCACAGCTTCTCTGGGCAACCTCTTCCAGTGCCTCACCACCCTCTCCGGGAAGAACTTCTTCCTGATGCCCAATCTAAACCTCCCCACTTTCAATTTAAACCCATTCCCCCTTGTCCTGTCACTACAGGCCCTTGTAAAAAGTCCCCCCCAGCTTCCTTGTAGCCCCTTCAGGTACTGGAAGGTGCTATAAGGTCTCCCTGGAGCCTTCTCTTCTCCAGGCTGAACAAGCCCAACTCCCTCAGCCTGTCCCCATAGCAGAGGGGCCCCAGCCCTCTGAGCATCTACCAGTTTGCTGGCAGTTGCTGGCTGACACAGGCCAGTGGGCTGAGTGGGCTCCCCGTCGGCCCCAGCCGTGTTGCTCAGATTCTGTGATGCATTGTAAGGGGAAGTACAGGTAGTGGCTGGAAAAAAAATGTGTTTGACTCCTTCCTTTTGGAAGACTACTGCAGTGGCTGAGTGGAGGGAACCCAGTTCAATGAGAAGTTGCTCATTTAGTTACAAATTCTATTTCATTTAATTAATGTTCAAACACTGAATAATGTTGCCAGGACCTCCTCAGTATTTTTCAGTGTGTTTCCAACAGATGTGATATAAAGCGCGCAAGCGGGACAGGGGTAGGTGTGCCGTGGGGGAGGGGGTGAAAGCCTATTTCACGTGCTGTCCCAGGCTCTCCGCCTGGGCTGAACTTCAGCCAGCGGCCCCCGCTGCTGCCCGAGGTCTGTCTGTGCCGGGCACTGGCTGAGCAGCCACTTGTCTCCCTCCAGCACCGACAGCTGGGGCATCACACAGCCCTTCACCAGGGCGTGCAGGTCAGCATGCCGCAGGGGCGTCGCTGCCAGGCTGCGTGATGGCATCCCACGGGTCCGTCAGTCACCGCTAAGCCAACGAGCCCCAGCGGGCAAGGAGCCTGCGGCTGTGGCGGAGACTTCAGCTGAGGCTGTGCCCGCGTGCGGCACGGCTGCGGTGAGGCGTTAGCAGTGACGGTAACGTGTGAGCCAGCACCAGCCAGACTTTGCTGATGATTTGAATCTTCTCTGTCCAGAGGCTGGCTATTTCCTTGTTTTTCTGCTCTGAGTCAATGGCATGGAACAAACTGGTGTCCCCCTTCCACTACTGGAGATGGGTGCTGAGGCAGCGAAGCTGAGGCCAGCAGGGCAAACACAAAACAACCCAACCTTCTGGACTAACGAAGTGGGATACGCAGGGATAAGCATCATCCTGAAGGTTGCACAAACCCAGGCGAAAGCCCAACCGTCTGCCCTGGCCTTGGTGCAGCACAGGACCACGCGGCAGCACCAGGCCACTCTCCCAGCAGCGGCAGGAGTTCCTTGCCAGGCTGCTCCCTCCCATGCCAGGTCCTGGTCCCTGCGAGCACCTGTCCACTGGGAAGAGGAGGGAGATTGGGAGAGCAGGGCTGATCACGGGAGCGGCACACGTAGAAGTCGTGGTGCGAAGCAGGGGGATTACTGCCAACCTGGCCAAAGTCATAGAATCATAGAATCATAGAATCACTAGGTTGGAAAAGACCTTAGAGATCATCCAGTCCAACCGTATCTGTCCAGCACTAAACCATATCTTTCAGCACCTCATCCACCCGTCTCTTAAACACATCCAGGGACGGTGACTCCACCACCTCCCTGGGCAGCCTGTTCCAGTGTGTGATAACCTTTTGGGTGAAGAACTTCTTCCTTACATCCAATCTAAACCTCCCCTGGCGCAGCTTGAGTCCATTCCCCCTCGTCCGATCATCTGTCATTAGGGAGAAGAGACCAACACCCACTTCTCCACAACCTCCTTTCAGGGAGTTGTAGGCAGTGATCAGGTCTCCTCTCAGCCTCCTCTTCTCAAGGCTAAACAAGCCCAGTTCCCTCAGTCGCTCCTCATAAGACATATTCTCCAGACCCTTCACCAGTTTTGGTGGTCACGCCCAAGTTGCCCCTTGCGAGGGCCCGTCTTGTCGTTGGAGGCACGTGTCTGTATACTAGGCATGACACAGGCAGGGGCAGGAGTTGGAGAAGGTCTGTGCTGGTTTGCAAGTAACCCCAAGGGAGGCCCGTGGGCCCTCGCAAATACAAATCTGTTTTAGCTAGACTAGGCAAAATTGTTCATTTGCTAATACTAGGGGGCTGGTGGCGGTGTGGCTGTAACCTGTGTTTATCATTGTAGGGCTGCTTCTAGCTTCTGGGATCTTTAAAGGCTTTTCTTGGGATCTTGAAGGGGTTTTTTTTGTTGTTTTAAAAAAACCCCAAAAAACAACCTTCCAAAAAAACCCCCAAACCCCCAAACTAACAGTACACCGAGGCCCTGTTTGGCATGCAGGGAACCCACCAGAAGGTGACACAGACCTTCCAAATGCTGAGCTCTGACAAGGGAGAGCGGAGAATACAGCAGCTTGGGCGTGTTTGATTTCATCCCTTTCTACGAGTAATGGCAATTCCTTACTCTGAGGTGTGGGCTCTGTTAAGGGGCCAGCGAAATTTCGCCCTGGCAAGAGGCTATACCACTGTCTCACTGCCTTTTGTTTGCCTCCCCGCTACAGGCTCCGCACTGGAGAAGAAAGTAGTCAAAAGCAAAGCTGGGGAAGAAGTCAGCCTGCCTTGCTGTCATGAAATCCCCAGCTCCGAAAGCCTGCATAATTACCGGGTCTACTGGCAGAAGAACACCACGGAGGTAGTGCTTGCCTACGCAGCGGGGACGATGATCTCCCAGCACAAGCGGTACGAGAACCGCACGGAGATGGACAGCAGGAACCTCAGCCTGCGGATCTCCCCCGTGGAAATCCTGGACAATGGCCCTTACCAGTGCGTGGTTCAGTACCTCACAGTTACGCAGAACTTAGTTGTGTGTGATGAGCTTGTCACCCTCTTCGTTACAGGTAGGTGGATTGCCCGGGGACGATGATCTCCCAGCACAAGCGGTACGAGAACCGCACGGAGATGGACAGCAGGAACCTCAGCCTGCGGATCTCCCCCGTGGAAATCCTGGACAATGGCCCTTACCAGTGCGTGGTTCAGTACCTCACAGTTACGCAGAACTTAGTTGTGTGTGATGAGCTTGTCACCCTCTTCGTTACAGGTAGGTGGATTGCCCTGCCCCAGCTTCCCAGAGCCAGCCTCCGGGGGTATGAGACACCCCCCCAGGCTTGGGTCAGTGTGTGGCACGTAGACTCGCATCAGGAAGCCTAAAAGGGAGCTGGAAGTTGTGTTAAGGCCCCTGTATTTCCATTCCAGCAGGCTCCCTCCCTGCCTTTCCAAAGCTACCGCAGGCGCAGAGATTAGTCTTTCCCACCATCCTCCCCTCGACACCTCCCTCTCGGGCGAGGACCCCCTGCCAGGCGCCACTGCCGGTGGGTGCCCTGGGCCGTCTCTCCTGTCTTCTGGGCAGAGCAGAGACCAAGCCCTCGCTGCACAGGAAGCATCCAAGACGAAAGAGGAATGGGGCGGCATAGCTCCTCCGCGGCCACAGCGGCATCTCAGCCCCGCATCCAGCCCCTCGGAGCCAAGGCTCTGGGGGGGGCTGCGCTGCAGCTCCACAACCCCAGGCCAAACTCAGCTGGAGAATTGAGGCTTTTTACCTTCCAGAAACAATTTAGGTTCCTTTGCTCAAAACGAATCTGATTCTTTTCTTGGAGGCTACAGAAAGTTCCGTTGACATTATTTTCCATTTCCACCACTGTTTTTGTGGTGGTCGGTTTCAACCAAAGGCAGATATACATATATATAAATATACACATACATTTGAATAACTTTAGCAGCAGAATGTTCCAGGAATCTTCCAGACAGGCCAGCGAATGGCCATTCCCCATATAGAATGAGGTTTGTCAGAAAAAAAAAACCAAACAAAACAAAACAAAACCAAGCTCCTGAGGTTTGGCCATCACCTGCCTGTCTTGAGGGCATGGTGGGCATACGGGCAAGGAGACAAATTTAGTGATCTTTCTGGGAACTGATATGAAAAAAGGGAAGTGCACTGCCAGCACCATCTCTAGCCATGAGGGCTGAGGAGTTAACTGCATGAAAAATGTGAAACAACAGATCTGTTTTCCTCCACCACAAATACTCCAGTTTCTTTCCTTCCAGAAATACCCTTGCTGCTTTCACAGGCCAGCTGTAGTTAACTGTGGTAGACTGCTCCCTTTGGAAAAGTGGGATGGGTTATTGTGGGGATCAGCAAAGGGAAAGCTCCCCTCACCGCTGCTGGAATGCAGAAAGGTGTAACTCCCCGGTGACTGATCAGGGAGCCTGGGTGAAGCCGGCTGGGAGGTTTGGAGGGACTTTCCAGACTGGCTGTCCGTGCTGTATTGCCCAACAGCCAGTGGGCTGGGAAGGAAATCCATGTCTCTCCCTGTCTGCCGCCGGTCAGCCACGCAGCGTTGAGCACTAGTAACCGGGCAGCCTCGACTGTGGGTTTGCGGGCGGCAGAAACCGTGGAAGCAGCGTTAGGCCGGCGAGGTGTGGTGCAGACTGTGGCACTCGCTCTGATCTGACGGAACAGTAACTAAACGTTTCTTGCTTCAGCCGACTTCAGTAAGCCGGACATAACAGCAGAGGTGTCCGCTAATTCTTGCGAATCAACTGAGATGGTGGTAAGGTGTTCTTCTCACGGAGGCTTCCCCAAACCCACAATCTCTGGAGCCCTTGACAACAACATGTCTGTGGACTGGATCACCAGCTGGGTGTCCGAGTCCAGCCTCAGCCCCTACAACGTCACTGGCAAACTGCGGCTCAACGTGACCAAAGACGTCAACATCACTTGCTCCATGGAATACGACGGCCTTGTCAAGTCCGCCAGCTTGCTTCTGGGTAGGTCTTCTTACCCCTTTGTGTCACAAAACCATTTTGTTGGATCTGCTGGGCTGCCTCTTTGAGAAAGCGGAAGGTTTTGTGTACCTGCTCATGCGAGGATGACCCAGTGATCCCGCCTGTGAGCTGCACACCAAAACATTTCCAAGGCTGTCAGACAGCAGAGGTGCGAGAGGATAGCTGCGACCCTGACCGACAAGCGGAGACAGCTCCGTCTTCCTGCTGCTCTGCCGTGAGCCACAGCTGGGCAGAGGGGAAACTGGATCCCGTTGTGATCTGGTGGCTCCCACGGGTTGGGGTCGCCACCATTCAGCCCCCGCCACACCAGCACGGCCTTGCTGCCAGCTGCGGGACACAGACCTGCTACTCGAGCGGAGGGACGCGCGGGCCTTAAAAGCCACCGGCTGCCCTTAAAAAGAGTGTCCTCATTTAACAAGCATGTTCGTTGTTGCTTCAGTGACAGAAACTGTCAGCTGGGGTCTAGACACAATTCTGCTTTCATACACATTTAATATGGGGTTAACTCACACGGAAAAAATCCCAACACTCTGCGTGGCTTAAAAGCGACAACATAATAGATAAGTCTGCGCTTTGAAAAGCTTGAGGCACAAGTGGAAACAGCATGAGGGAAGGCAGCACGCTGCCGTCCAGATGTTTTGCAGTGAAAGGGGATTTGCAAGAAAAACTCTTAAAGCCAAAAGGATTTTTTTTTACTTATTATTTTTAACGTTGTTACCAAAAACGTATTCTGAAACGTCTCCGGGTCTGATGTTTTCACTGTGGAGGTAAGGGCACCTTCAAGGGAAGCTGGAGAAGCGCTGTTTTTCCTAAGGAACTGTACCTTATTCATCAAGGTACCCATCAGACTCAGTAAAACCAAAGGGGCTCGGGAGGAGAGGTGCCATTCAGCTTCAGGATGAATGCCAGAAACTAGCGCTTTCTGGAGATTGGTTATGGCTGGGTGTAGCGCATAATGCCCCTCGAGATGGCAGTGGGGGAAGGTTATGGGTATCGTGCTGCTTAGGAAAGGAGAGCAGCACAAAAAGTAGCAATAGTAATACACTGCTGTCCCACGGATTCGCAGAGGAGGGTGAAATCAACGCTGACAACAGCAGTCACAACCCCCCGCTTTTGGATTTTTAAGATGTGGAATCAGTCCCGTTTTGGTACAATGGAAACGGCCCTCCAACCAAGCCTTCCGTGAACACAGAGTTCCAGACGGAACACAGCCTCTGGCACACAAACCAGAGGCAAACCTACAGCCCCTACAGGGGAGGGGGAGATGGTATGGCGGATCTGGCTGGTGTCTCAGAAGTTGAATGGTGCTTAATTGTGCCAGGTGCAGATGATGAAAATCTGAAAACCTACGAACATGCACCCAGCCTGCCCCTCCAGTTGAATTAGGGTTGTCCTGCACTGTGCAAGAACAGCCCGTTATCCTGATGTCCAAGGGGCAGAATGGTCACCAGGCTCCAGAGCCACTGACACTGAACTCTGTCACAACGCTCCTCTCCTACCAGTCTAAAAAAAGTCTATTCTAGTCTGTTTAATGTATCATCCTCCATCACCTGTGAATTCAGAGGGAAAAAATTAGGCATAAATCTGGTGAAAACAGTAAGAAAGACTGCAGAGTACCTTTGAGAATGGAAGTTTTCCATTCTCAAAGTTTTTCAGACCTTTTCAGACTTGGTGAAAAAGTTTTTCAGACTTTTTCACCAAGCGTAACTAGTTTCTTTAAAACCAGCTTATGTGGTTTTTAAGTATTGCCTGTCTCAGTCCTGGTCTGGACAAAGACCCAGCGTTCCAGATTCTGTGCACGTGTTAGAAATTTCAGCACATGGCAAATGGGGGGTAACGTAAGAAATTATAGGTGCCAGCTCTGCCTGTTTGTTTGTTGAACAGGTAATTTTTTAGGCTGAATATCTGAGTTGGAATTTGGGCAGAACCCGCAAAATTCACATACCTGCTCTTACATGAAAATGCCAGTATGTTCTTGGGCCCTTTATTTATGTCTTATTTCTTCCGTCTCAGAAAAAACAGACGACTGCGTTGTCCCTACTGTGCCTCTGTCTTACAATGTCATTATTGCTACAAGCATCATCATTATCGTCTTCCTCTTGGCTATCACCCTAGCAGCAAGATACCTCCCAAGGCATGGTAAGTGTAGCTCCTTTTGCACGAAACAGTCTCTTACTGCTTATGGAGTTTCTAAGTAAAATACACATTTATAGAAACTGTACTGACACGCTGGCTATTTTCGTACCTTCTTCTCGTTTCCTTTTTTTTTTTTTTACAGTTTTCATCATGCAGCATCTACTGTCGCAGAATCTAAGTCCAGCTCAGGACTTTCCTACATTTTGTGTGCAGGCAACATTAGGGTTGAGGTTTGAGAGTGAAGGGGTGATGGGGAGTTTTGACAGCAGATCAGAATGCCTCCAAAATCAGGGCTATACAGAATTGAAGAGATTCACAAAGGTCCATTTGCATATATTAAGATGCTTGAAGATGCCAAGAAACTTGGTGATCATGCTAGATACAGATGAGCACTGGCAGTTTCAAAATGGGATCCCTCTACACACCCTAGACAATCCCCCAGAAAAGTCACAGAGCCAAAGTGAGGAGAATACATAGCACTAAGGCCACAGAAAGGACTTGAGCATAGCAATGTCCCACTTTTAGGAGAACCCCAATTAGGAAAGATGGATCTGCTTTCTTTGTGTGGCCAAAACCGGCACAGGTGAAGAGCCCTGCCCATCGCTATGAAGACCTGAGTAACTCCAGACGCATCTCCAGGAGTTTTTCAATGGCAAAGGGGACCTCAGGGTTAGCTGGCGGCTGAGTAAATGTTTAGAGGTTATTTGTGGCTCAAAAACATCCCATCTGTTAGCCGTTGTTCCTAGTCACGTCTAAGTGACCTAGCCAGGAAGGCTGTGAAGGTGTGGGCTTACGAAGGCAGCTGGGCATCCAGCCAGCGCTGAAAGGGGAGAGCGGTAGATGTCCTCTCCCCACCCTGCGAGCAGGTTTGAAAAGCAGGGCTGGGTAAAGACGGCAGGCCTTGCAACATGTTAGAAATACCACCCAATCATCGAGTTCTGTCAGGTCACTGAGGAAGTCAAGGCCGGAGACAAGAATCCCACACTGAGAGTGCCCTGTGTTCAGCCCACCCAAACCAGAAGTGACCGGTCTGTCCCACTCACAGCGGTCTCCCCCGCTGGAAGGAGGTGATTTGCTAGGCACCAGGGACTCCGTTGACTCAGGGGCACGCGTAAGCGTAAGTTTGCCGTGCTTGTGTCTTCTACCACCCCTGTTTCAGCTACAGGTCAGTTCACTCCCACGTCCGAGGGGAGGGGGACCCATTACTCCCCGCTGGAAGGAGGTGATTTGCTAGGCACCAGGGACTCAGTTGACTCAGGGGCACGCGTAAGTTTGCCGTGCTTGTGTCTTCTACCACCCCTGTTTCAGCTACAGGTCAGTTCACTCCCACGTCAGAGGTGTGGGGGTCCCATTACTATTTTTCTTCTCCCCTTCTCGCCAACCACATCCCTTCAGAAACCACTGTGACCACGGAGTCGGGTGGGATAATTTTCTTTTTGGTGTTTTATCACGAAGAAAGGAAGTTTCTGGAAGGCAGCGACTCTTGTGCACCTCCTCATTTTCCACTCATGTGCTCCTATGGCACCGGTGCTGGTTCTCCACTGCTGTTTCCCGGGGCTATGGAAAGCAGCAAGCAGGTTGAAACCGAGAAAAAACAGAGAAAATGAACGGGAATTGGAAGATTTGGCTCGAAACAAATATAGGCTGGAAATTAAAAGGTTCCTTACCATTAAATTAGTAAGATTCCGGAGCATTCTGAGACAGCCTTTTATATAGAAGCCGGGCTGCTTCTAAAGCAGATGTAAAAAGCATAGCAATGTGGTAGAATGCGATCACCTGCACCAGCATGGGACACGGCTGCATAAACCGGAACTTCCCTCGCGGTCCCACGTTCCCAATATGCGCGGGGAATAGATTTGCCAAGTCAGGTGGCGCAGTTTCCTACAGCCGCCTTCCAGACCAGGCGTATACTGTGAGAAACTGAAGCCAGAGCTTCAGTCCAACATCCCAGTTTGTACCGTTGTCACATTTCGGTGCTGCTGCGCGTTGCCACCTGCCCGGAAGGGAGCCCTCTGTCCTACGAATGCTCCCTGTTGGTGTTGCTACAGGCCCCTTCTCCAGAGCTACCATGGGAGCTGGAGAGTACCTGCGTCGTCCTGCCCTACGGGAAGCTGAGCGGGGAGCTGCCGTGCCGCTGAGTGGTTTCTGAGCTCAAAAACCCCGTGCTTCGCAGAGCTGAAGTGTGGGAGGGAAGGAAGATAGAGCAAATCAGGAGTAAGAGTTCTCAAATGCGTGCTTGCGGTGGTGACCACAACATACAGATGCCTTGCTGAGGTTCGCAGCGTTGAGGAACTCACATCCTACCTTTGCAGTAATTTAAGAATAAAAACACTCTAGATTTTTTAATTTTTTGTCTTCATTTAACACAAAGCACCAAGATTAGACCAAGATTGGAGTATACGTTACGAATAGCGTAGAATCCGTGTTGTACAGTCTGAGTAAGTACAGTTTGCTGTAACAGTACAGCGAGATTCAACTTGAATTATTAAAACACAAGTCATTCAGAGATGCTGAGGTACTAAGGGGACCTGTTTAGCCTGAACTCCTTCTGAAGCACTCCAAGAGCTGTTCAGCTGGTTCCAACACCAGCGTTCTTTCACGTGCCTGGCGAACTGCACTTCATGACGTGCACCTTTTACCATTATTTCCCTTCTGACCTCACCTTAGCCCGTGGCAATCTGTCAGTGCCAGGCTGAGGTCGTAGCCCTGTGCTAAAGAGAACTGGTTTATCCATATGACACTGTATAGATAACACTTATGTACAACAGAGCTTTATCAGATCAGACTATGGCTATGGGCCAGCCGCACTCGGATGTACTGCAGGGATAGGTCCTGGCAAGGAAAAACAGAAGTAACCAGACCGAAAAGATTTCTTTTTTCTTTCATTTCTTCTCTCCTGTCTTCCCACTCTCAGTTATACTTCACTTCGTCAAAGACATTTGGATTCAGCGCTCTTAGGTCTTCTGGGGTTCCAAACACTAACGGGGAATCTTCTTTTTACTTCACTTGGTCAAAGACAACATTTGGATTCAGCGCTCTTAGGTCTTCTGGGGTTCCAAACACTAACGGGGAATCTTCTTTTTCAGTCTGCTCCCACTGTTGCAAGCGGCAGGATTCCACGGGAGAGGGTGTGAAAGAATGTACGAAGACAACCGTGAGGTATAAAGTGACATCTGAAACATCGTCTGTATGACCAGGTCACATTTGCAGGTAGTTTTCTTCCCCATTCTTCTCTTGGCAAAACAGCTCCTCAGATACTGTCAGATCCTCACGCGACGTTAGCTCACAAACCCATGAATGGCTTTTAACATGAGCGAGCGCCATCCATCAGGGCAAATAAAGCGGAAGGGCCCTGCTGCCAACCCAGACACGCAGTGTGTCCCATCAGGTAACTGGAGGGATGATGCTCACATTGTCCGTGGGGCGTTACTTCGTTTGTTAGAGGACCGAAATTCCTGGGTGCTCAGCTGCTTCCTCCGCAGAACGGGCCCTGCGTGGATGGCATGCAAGTTTTTGTGGCGTTCATTTCCTTAATTAACATACTTTTTTAGGGACTGAATGGGGATGAAGAGAGATGAAAGAAAAGGCACATTGGCCAGCTTGGAAGGTCAGTGTCTCCCCCTAACCTGTGTAAGGAAGCTGGTTAGTATCTGAGAGGGGGGCTTGTAGCACGGTGTGCTGGGTTCAGTCAGGAAAGATTCAATTAGTAAGTAGTTCTTATCTCGATTTTACGAGCTTCCTTATTTCTTTTACCTCCGATTCTTCCCCTCTGCTGGAGGAGGGGAGGGGGATTTGTGAGAGCGGCTTTGTGGCATTTTGCTAGCCGGAGTTAAACAACGACACGCGGTCATCCATCTGCCAGGATCTGCAGTGACATCCCCTGCCACTGCCCCTCTGCTCGTTTTATGGCCCCCCCCAGCTACAAACTGGGCAGTCTTCTAGTTCCTGTCCTGTTGGACTTGCAAGGCTCATCACTACTGTGGGTCCCACACGCGGTTCCATTCCCCAGAGGGTATTTCTCACGGATGCTGTGTGAGCCACATGCCCGACCTGACGCATGAACGTGGGAACATCACTGATGATGGAAATGAAGGACTGAGCAAATGGTGGTGAGGGAGAGGTGAACGACAAGAGAACAATGCCAGCCTTCCCAGTAAGATTAGATATCCCCACTCCTTCAGCAGCTTGAGGAATGGAGAGGTTTTCTCCCTGAGACTTGCCCAGGAAATGCTCTATGAAAGGAGTTACTTTGGAGAAGGTGTTGTGATGAAGGGGCTGGGGAGAAGCCTGGCTTACCAGGGTTTCAGGACCACGACGTACAATATTCACTTTGGCTTGGAAGCTCGGCTGTGTTCAGGGCTGGATCCTCCAAAAAGACATTTTTCGAGCCAGGAGACTTAAGGAAGGATTAGGAGCTAACTGTTCTTGCTCGCATCACTATCCAGGTGACTGCGTTTCCTGCTCTCCCTACAGCCTGCTGAAACGCTGTAGCGCAACAACCATAGAGCCATGGATTTGTCACGCCGAGCGGTGCAGTAATCTAAAAACTTAACGTTTTGGTGAGGGAAAGGAGGGGAAACTATCATTCAGGCCACTTGTCTCATTTCCAAACCTGACCACCCACTCATGTTTTCCTGCGGGGAAGGCCCTATCTGGAACAGATACCAGAGCCCTGGTTAGCATGAATTCTGGGGGGTTTTGTGATGGGAGTGGTGGGAGTTCACCTACCGAATAAATCCATTCTGCCACATTCCTCTTTTGCTGTAGACGTTTGCCAGGCTTTTTCTGTAAGCGGCTGGTGTTTCCCAGCTCCGGTGCCCGGAGCGGTGGCTGGCTGTGGACAGGGATGGATGGAAGCTGTGCTTCCTCAGTGGCTGTCATCTCATCGCTGTGCCACATGCCGCGCCGTGTCCCGCTGCTGCTGAAACGGGGCGGCACGTTCCCGAGTCACTTGGCAGAGGGATAGCACCTCTCTACGGTCCAAAGGCTTTCGCAGCAGGCGTCGAGCCGGTCTGCTGCTCGTCCCAGTGCCCGTCTTGGGCTGCCGGGCTCTGCACAGCTCTGTCTTTGCTGGAATGGGAGCCCTCTCCTGGAGGGCTAACGCAGGTGATCCCTGTCCGCCCCGGCTCTGCAACGGTCTGGCTTACATTTAGGATTAAGGAGAAGGTGGGGGAAATCAGTAAAACCTTTTCTTTGTGTCCCTCAGGTTTTTCATCCTGTGCATCCCGCACTGCAGTCCCCACTTGTACAGCCATGCTTACTGTGTTCACCCTTCGGCGCTCTGAAAGGCGGCAGCAGAAAACGCCTCATGAAGACTGACAACACAATCTGTGTGAACAAATACAATGTCCCCCCACACACCAGAGAAGCTGGAGGGTGGTCTTGCTACAAAGGCGGTGCTGGAATTCCAATTGGGAGGACCCTCCGCGCTCCCACAACCGAGCAGAAGAGTGTTGCCAGCATCGACACACCCGTTGAAGAGTTTGGGATGCTCTGGCTTTGATGCTGCCTCTATGAGAATCCAGGGGCCTGCAGAGCCCGAGCAGGTCGCCCACGCCCACCTACCCCTTTGGGAATGCAGAGCTGGCCTTTGGGAGGCCCCAACATGCAATCCCGAGTCAGGCTGGGCCTCCACGGTGCGACCGGGAGCAGCTAAAACTTCTTCTGTGTTCCACCTCGCGTGGGTATCTGCCAGCGCTTCGTGCTGGAAGACTTTGGATTTGGACCTGACCATTACAGGTACATGTCCCTTCTCCCCTAAAGAGGCAACAGTGCACATGATTTCCGTGAAAAAGCACCTTGAGGTGGGACTACATGGCTCACGCCTCTTTTCACTGCTCCGGGACTTTTTAGGGAATGACACATACCGACGGCACGCCTAACAGCTAACTAATACTGCTTGCCTGCAGCAGCGGCCGAAGTCCTTGTACCCTTTCTCCCCTGAAAGGATGGCCTCGCCAACCCAGGTCCCACGATGCAGCTCCTCCATCAAATCACCCGGAGATGGAGGAGCGCATCCCGCCCAGCGCAGCCCGCGAGTGCGCGCACACAGGTACGCGCCATTACCTGCCTTCCTTCCTACCCGCGCCTGTGAAGCCCCATTTGAATTTCTGTAACACACGGCGGTTACCTCGCGTGGATCTGCTGTAAGGAAATGTCACTCAGGGCCTTGATTCGTACGCACGGGTCTGCTTCCGTCTGTACGCCTGCCTAGGAATACCCGGTAGGGTAAGGCTCTCCAGATTCTCAGAAGCCGCTCACAGCAACACAGGGATTTACTCTGCGTCGGATGCTGCTGCTTTCTGCCAGCGTTCTCTCTACCCAGCCGGGACCTGAAGGAAGGTCCCTACAGGATGCTAACATGGGACAGGACTCATCTGATCTGGGTGATATTCTTGCCTACTGTGTAGGAAAAAGTGGTTTCTCATTTTGAAGGGAAAAGAAGAAAAAGCCCCAAGCACCAACAGGCTTCCTAAGCGACTCTGCGTACTAACCTAGCTCAGCCCTGCCCTGAGTCTGAAAGGTTTCTTCTTCCCTTTCGCTCCGACCCCCATTCCCTTACTGCTCTATCCCTCTGTGTCGTTAGCAGGGCAGCCCAAAGTCTGAAAGCCCCACGCATGGCCTCTTTATGGGATGTTCCATTGCTGGGGCTGCTTACCTTGTTAGGACGCGGCAAAGAAATTCCCCATCCGCTTCCCTTTTTTTCTAGCAGGTACACACTGAGACAGAAACTGCTGGAGGGCTAAAAGCGGTTTATAGAGGATTGAGCTATGAGGGGGAGGGATGGAGTTGCTGTCAAAAGTAAGACACCGCTCCCTTTCTACTCCTGCAGAGCCTTGCTGCTCCGTCAGCTTTCCTACTGCCTTCCCACTGTATGAAATGAAACGGGAACCTCATAACATTCTCAGGAAGGGGGTTTTGACAGACAGGAGGTAAGGTGGGCAATGAGGAAACAACACTCCTTGCACTCCAGCATTCTGGTTGCAAGCACAGCAGGCAGGTGACACGGAAGGCAGCGTTTCCCAAAGGCAGCCTGACCTTACTGCAGGAGTTGCCGCGTGGGCAGTGGTGTCTCATGCTTCTCACGTTTCGTTTTCAGCCCATGCTTGTCCTTTTCCAGCACAAACTACCAGCTTCTTGCGGGCTGAACGCCCTCTTTTTCTATTTACTTCGCTCATTTTCAGTATCGTGCTTCCTTCCCTGCTGTAACCACGGTGCGTTTCCACATTACCAACCCCACCACAGCTCTGACAGCTCTACCGGCACAGCGTTTTTCCTCTCGACGACCCCATGCTCTCCTTCTGCTCCTGACTGACGACTGCACAGCCTCCCGGAGAAGGGTCTGGCTTTTGCACCGTGCCTTTCTACGTCGCAACAGACTCCTGTGACACTTTAAGTAACTCCTTCCAAAGGAAACAAAAACCTTCACTGACAAACCTTTCTAGCACCAGTTTGGGTTTATATTCTCGAAGGGTGGGTTGTCTGGTTGATTTTTTTTCCTTAAGCTCTGATACTAGGAATCATGTTTTCTATTGCTTTATGCAGCGAATTGCACACAAATGGTTTCTGTGAGACCTTTTCAGCTTAATATCCAGGTCTTTGTACCACGTGAGCTGCTCTGTTTATCACACGTTATTTTGTATATACCATTTTTTTTCCCCGGGGTTCCTCCTTTAACTGTATTAAAAAATAAACGGTAAACTCAGTTTCCGCAGTACTACGAGATGTCAGTTTGACGTGCTGGGAGGTGGTAGAGCCCTTCAATTCTTCACCTGTGCCCCGGGCGCCGGGCTAGGTGCCGTAGCTGGCTGGCGAGGCTGCAAGGGGCACAGCTCGGCCTGGCGCGCTCAGCAGCGATGGCAAGACGGCGCTCAGGCACCCGCCTGTAACTTCCACACATCTCCCCGCCCGCCAGTGCGTCGGGGGTTGCCCGAGCGGGGCAGCTGGGGTGAGCGACACTCGCTCAGCTTGCAACAGGTCTGCCTTCTCCCTCCCGGAAAGGCAAAGCAAAGCCCAGTGCCAGATGTTCCCAGCATATCCCTGCTACTCGCCTTACCTGCCCTGGAAGCGGAGGACTGCGGACTTCAGGGCTGTGCTTTTGCTGGCGGCGAGTGAAGAATCCCTCACATCTGCGTTTGAAAAATAAGCTCCAAACCCACTCCTCACTCCCCCTGTGGACAGTGACTTTCACTATGAGAAATGAGGA
>NW_010229014.1:38086-39235 GCF_000690775.1 Eurypyga helias
GGCTGCTGGACTTGAGAGACGGAAGTCTCTGCTTCCCCTCGGTGCTGTGCAGCACAGGGACACCCAGCAGCCCTTCCTTACACGGAGAGAAAATCCACACAACCGCCACACCTTGGCTCTACCTTCCCTCCTACGGAAGAACATCCCTGGGTCCGCGGTCAGGCATAAGGAAATTAGTATTCTTTACACACAGCATCAAACACCACCAGAAAACTAGGCAGAGGGGGAGACTGAGCAATGGCACGGCTAAATGCCACCAGAAGTTCTGTACAGAGCGTGGGACAGCAGGCGGGGATGTAACAGCGAAAAGATAAAACATCGGTGCCTAACCACAACAGCAAAAGCGTGACTCAGACAGGCCTGACGCTTCGTTTTCGGAGCGGGCAGAGGACACCACCACCACCGTCACCAACGCGCACAGAGGTCAAAACAGGAAGGGGGAGAGACACGGCCACGTACCTCCGCTCCGTCTGATCCTTCGCTTACACACAGGAAGGGAAAATGGAAGCTGGTTGATGGCAACCCCAAAACACACGCGTTTCTTCAATGGAAAAACGAACTACGCTGAGGTGTTTAAAGAATGAAATGCTCATTTCAGGAGGCAGAAAACACAACACCTTTTTGGAAGCAAGCTGTGCCAAAAATCTGCTTTGGGTGGGTGGAGTACGCCCTGAGGAACTGACTGTTCATATTTCAATAAACAGTCACCAGCTGTAAGAGAAAAGCATTTCACCAGAACAGACCAACTACTCTCTTCCTGTGGGAAGGAGACGCGGACCCCCTGCCTGGATGCAGTTCCAACGGGAGAAAAACCACCAGCAAAGAAAGGGGACCAGAATTCTGACCTTCTGCTTTGAGGGAAACGGTGTGTACTGGGTTTGCGCGGCAAGGGTTTGGTAGCAGAGGGGCTACGGGGACAGCTTCTTCTGTCAGAAGCTGCTGGACCCTCCCCGGTGTCCGACAGAGCCAACGCCAGCCGGCTCCAACACGGACCCACTGCTGGCCAAGGCTGAGCCCATCAGCGACGGTGGCAGCACCTCCAGGATAACATGTTTAAGGTGAAGAAAAGAACTGGAGAGAATTCTGCTGCAGAGAGAATGAGCAAGATGTGAGCAAAGTCAGTGGAGGAGAGGCAGGAGGTGCTCCAGG
>NW_010229015.1:0-6444 GCF_000690775.1 Eurypyga helias
AACCATTCTATAATTCTATGATAATGTGGGTTTATGGGTTATGTGTTGAGCCAGGAAATTCAATGACTATTTCAGTGTATGAACATGGGGAGATATTCACAGGCTTGTTTCAGAGTAGACTCTCTGAACAACTAATTTCCTGGTCTGTCTACCAAACACAGAAATGCCAGGTTTGGAGGAGATCTCACTGTCTAAATCAAATCCTAAATGTTAATTTTGCTGACCAAAATGAAAATTATAAGCAATAATGCTTCATATTGATTGAGATGTTCCATTTACATGAAATAGGTTAATAACTATAATTAGATTAAAAGGTAATTATAAACAAATAATATTTCCTTGTGCAGGGACTGGACCTCAGCTAGCCCCTTCCAGGGGAATTTCTCACTGGCTGGCTGGAGAAATCACTTTTCTTGCACTCTTTGTAGGATATATTCAAATATTTACTACAAAGTAGTACTCCACCTACAGAGTTACCTTGTAGACATCTATCTCCGTATACATTCTGATAGATGTCTTTTATGCTTTTCCTAAATAAAGGGTAAATGGGCTAAAATCCCTGCTCGAACTGTACAAGAATGGATTTGAACTTGGAGTTTGGCCTCTGTGGGAAACGGTCTAGCCACCAAGGTGTACGACAATATGAGGGAGGCAGGGATTACTCCTGCTGGACCTGTTCCAGCTTGTATAAAATACCTAGCCATTGAAACAGTGTGTGTGAAAGAAAGAGAAATTCATTCTCTAACCTGGTAATTAATCTATTCTCTGGGGAACTGGGACAGCTGGGCTCCAATCCTCACTTCAATGAGTATTTAATGTTTTCTACAAAATGCAAGAGGAAAGGCAAAGGGGATGGCAGGTATACCCTTTAGACTTTACATGTAGTTAATAGAGGGAGAGACATTCCCTTTAAGCAACCTGCAGAAACAGCAAGACAGAGCTGCCCCAGCATCACTCCTGGAAAAGCGTTATCTCCTTCCTCAACAACAGATGGAGCTCACTAGGCTTGAGTAAGTTTCTAGGATGCTCTGTCAGACAAATGTGCAGCCCAGAACACCGACCTTGCTGGTAGTAGCTCAGGCACTGCTTAGAAATATGGTCCCTTCTGGTTAGGAGGGAACTGAACTGAATTTGCCAAATACCAATGATGTTTACTCATGAGCAGGTGATTAGCCATAAGGGAGAAGCCTATACTGATACCTCCTTGTATACAGGAAAAATAACAATTTTTTCTAGGTTAAATTAATGAACTGTTCCATGTTCTAACTCTCAAGAGAACATCCTCACCATCAATCGATATATGATTTAAGCCTTAGAGGGTGATTGGAGAGAAAGGGCTCTCTCTCAATTTCTCCTGCAAGATGAAATGGTATTTTTCAGCAAATTTAGCATTAACTAAAAGACACCCAAGTGCCAGTTGTGAAGATAGATATATTTTTGAATTCCTGAGACAGATAGAGACTGCATATTCCTGTAACGTATGAATGTTTCATGTCAGTGGATGAACTAAACAGCTTCATCCTGTTGCAGGATGACATAGCACCTTGGTGTTTCTTTCTCCTTTGAAATTATGTATCTATCTCACCACATTAAAAGTTTTAATTTTGAACAATCTGCTTTCAGATATGTTTTAATGTCCTTGATTCTACATTTTTTTATTGTGTATCTTGAGAAACTGAGGTTAATGCCCAGATCAGACAGAAGTATACATGGTACTACTACCAACAACAGTGAATGCGACATTAAACGCTACCCTAAGCTCCTTAAGGCCAAGCTGTCAACCAGTGTTAAGACAGAAGCACATGCATGCAACCATAAAAAAGTAGCATAGTTAAAAAATTAATCTTAAAATGTGTCTTGCCAACATTTCATTAAAGAGGCCAAAGACTCTTTTCTGTTAACATTTTCTCTACTACCCAGTTCTTCCATGCATTTGGATATCCACATTCAGAACTGTGGTTGGGTATGACACTAGACTCCTACTTTAGGCCTGGAGGTGCACCCAAAAAATGACGTGTCCTAATCAGACAGTGCACATACCATTTACAAAAGCCATGTTTTTCTATAAATGGTGCCCTTCAAATCCTTTTCACTCAGGAAACCACAGCTATCATTATTTTACGTGCTCCTCAAAACATAAATTAGATGGAATTTCTAGAGTGGCGTGAATACACTGCATATGAAGCCAGTAATTTTACAAGTATCAGACACTTAATCAGAGCTAATTTTGTTCCTCTTCCTCAAAATTACAGATGCTGGCGAGATAAACTGTGTTAAGCATCTGCTCACAAGCCTTTCAGATATTAAAGTCTTCAGGTACATCTTAAAGATATAAGTACCAAAAAAAAAAGAGCATATTGTTTTTGTAAAAAAAAAAAAAATATCTCTTTTATTCATGTAATTCTTTTGAAAAAATAAAAGTCCAAAGCTATGCTTGGGACAGGTCCAAGAGGCAGAATATGCAGGATCTATTTCTGATTATTACTGTCACTAATAACAAAAAATTAGAAATTATATACATTCAAAAAAATGCAATAAAACAGAAGATGCCCCCCCGTCCTTTCCTCCTGAAACCCCCAACCAACACAAAACAAAAAAACCCCACTTATTTTCTTTCCGGGAACCGTATTAACGGTGAGTCGTAAATTATCATTCTTCTGCAAGTGCTGTAGTCATATAAACCAAGGATATTGGAATTTTCACTTATAATTAGGAATATGATAGTGGCAAACAGAAGCTGAAGTGTCTGTACTTAGGTTTGAGCATTTTGGCCCATGACACCTACTCATTTTGAAGCCACCGGAGGGATTACTGTCCTTCATTATGGGGGATGTCTGCGAGCAAACAAATTAGGACCACGATAAGCATCTCCTACCAAAATGGTCATCTCAACTATAAAAATGCTGCTTGTTTTAAAGAAACGTTTATGAAAACACACAGTGGGCTCTGTAAGACAAAGTTCAGTTTCTTTCACATCAACATAGCAGTAAGCATAAGGTAAGTTTAACTGTGTTATGAGTGCATCTGAGGGCACTGTTTGCAGCTAATGCAGCCTATAAGCATCACAAGATGTATGCAACAGTTTGCAAGAGACACACACACAAATTAACTGACTGGACAGTTACATGCTCATACAGAACACTGGCTATTTGTATGCGCCCAGCGACAGATGTGGAAGTCCAAGAAGAATGCCCTTCAATTTCTGTCAAGCAATTTTGCCAACTGCTTCATGATTTTATCATTACCAATGGATGGCTCCCTTACCCATCCAGTATTGGAGATGATTCATTCAGCTGGGCTGCATGGTTCTCAGCTTGCAACACCTTTTCTGGAAGCATTCTGTCTTGAATTTCTTGTGATAAGTCATCTATTTTATCCTTCAGCTGATCAGACATTGGCTGTATCTTATCTGCAACACCTTCTACATACTGAAAATGACAGAAGAAAGGCCTTTAAGCAACTGAATGCAAACACTCTGTAGCTCTTTATATATATTTTTTTCCTTGTGAGGTATTACCTCATAACTTCGCCATGCATTCAGACTTCTGGGAACTAATATGGAATGAATAAAGGAATGGCTGGGCTGGAGAGCAGAGGGGAGACAAAACAATATTCCTAGAGCTACGTACCTGTCTTGAGCTCAGTAGAAGTTTGTATTTTACAATTACAGAACTGCATGATTTAAAACCTTACAAACTCTAATTTGGATTTCTTTCCTAAATCAAGATGCATATGTAGTTATACTGAATTGTCATTGTGCTCCACAATAATAACTAACCATTGACAGAAGTTTTGCATTTCAGGACCCTTTTAGTGACTCCAATGTATTTTTGCTTACTATAGTATCTGAGTAAGAGTTATACTTTATTAAGACCTGCCATTCCTGTTCCAATAAGCTATCTCAAAGTGTTTCCTTTCTCATTTCTCCAAAAGGCATTTTTCCATTCATTATAACAATTTTCAATGCAAGATGGAAATATTTCCAGAACCAATGATATTTTAAGATTTATTCTTTTTTAGCTAAGCCACTGATCTCAAACTCTGTTGATAGAACTTTTAAGGCAGAATTTTCAAAAACATTATGTAAAATGAGAGTGCAATCCTCTCCTCTCCCTGATCTATTTAGACTCAAAAATGTTGCCACAGGCAACAATTTATTTCCGAAGTTTCCTTCTGATATGCACACACAGTTTTTGTGCAGATAAATCTACATCAGATCAGAGAGTTGCAGTGAGACTGTGAATGGGTCTGCTGCATCTGCTGTTAGTTCTAGAGATAATGTCAGTACTGCAGCCACAATACCATGTTTATAAAAGAAGCCAGAGTCCATGAAAAATTATGAGCTAGCTCTTTACATAATCCAATGAATCATTTAAATCTCAAAGTTAATGATTTTTATATACCAGATTAGCTTGTCTGCCATACAGCAATGAAAAAATGATTTCTTCCAATCAAATATTCCACCACCGATAAATAAAAAAAGAAAAATCAGGTGTTACTTTAATTACCTATTTTGCTTCCCTAATGATGCTTCATTATACTAATTTTCAGTTAAGGATGATAAAACACTCACCTCTAAAGCTAAGCTGATTTCATGTGCAAGTTTGTGGGCTTCATTAACAACATCATTCCCTTCCTGCAGGCTCTTCTCAACATCTTGTCTGCCATCTTCTACAGCTTGCTTCTTTTTCTATAGGATATGTTCACACAAAGAAAAATATGTTATTTAATAGAATGGGGATGCCAGTTCAAACACCAGAATCCCAATACAAAACTGCATTTTGTCACCATGCCACAATGCCATTTTTTGAATTCTTTGAGATTTCAGAAGAAAGACAGTGACAACAATAAAGCATATATAACGCGAGAAATCTTTTCCTCCTGTCCCCAGCCTTGTATCCCCCTCCCACAAGGTCATTTTTTTGTTGCTCTATAAGAGAGGTAACTGACTGTAGTACTATTGCAAAATGAATCAGAATGAAGTTAGAAATCCTAATCTTTACCCAGATGTGCAAGTTCCCCATTTTACCAATTACCTTCTCTGGCTATGAAGGCAAAATTTATGAAAATATTCTTCTTCTTTGCTATTTACATCCACTGGTGTTTCACTAACTACTGAATGTAAAATAAAAAGATGATGTTTTGCTGCAACCTTAGGATTCATGATTTTACAAGTAGTAGAAATACTGCATATTGTGTAATAAGGCCTGAATTCTCATTAAGGAACTGGCAATTTCCTGTGCAAGATCCATTGAGTATCACAGATTAGTTTAATAAGTGATCACATCATTCTAGTGTTAAGTGTGCTGTGATGGCTTCTTGGTCAAAACAGGGTCAAAACAATTCCTCAAAACAACCAAATGGGCAGGACTGCTGGAAAGGATGCCTCCAGGCACTCTGATACTGTGATGCAGAGAATATTTTAAAATGTGAGATAGCAGGTAATTTCTTCAACCTTTATCCATCCACCTTTGGGAAGAAAATGCACAGAACAGAGATCGCCTAACTGTATTTCCTTAATTCAAGCAAGCCCACAAATCTCTGCGGGGAACGGAGGTCTCTGAACTCTAACCTCATCACTGTACATGAGGCGAAAGCTCATCGAGATACAAACAGAGTTGAAACATTTATCTTCATTAGGTTGACTCTGCTCTTTATGTCTTGGTTAAATGCTTGTTAATGTAGAGTATAATGTGCTCTTTAAGTCTCTGCAATTCAAATTAAACCACAGGAAGACCCCTCTGCTATGAGGGAGATCATTTATAACAGCTACTAACTACAGAGGATAGATTCTGATTTATTACTCTGTAATATCCGCATACCCCCTTCAGATTTCTTCCCTGGGGTTGGAGAGGGAGATGAAAGTGGACGTTTTTTTATGAGCAAATACATGACAGAAAAGATTTTAACTGAACTCCTATTTAAATATCTTGAGCACAGGATTTGAATTTTACATGACTATTTATACTGAGATGAATTTAAGCTCCCCCAGAATAATAAATTGAAGGCACCCTCCACTCCGTGTTTAAAAGCAGATATTATTTTGATAAAGCTCTGGACTAATTCTACTTTTAAAAAGCCAATGTATGACCTCATTCTGAGGAATATGTTTCCTTTTAATTACATCAGATATAGTTATATTAAAATAATATTTTTATTTGACTTATATTGTTGCTTCAAGATTTAATCATGCAAAGTTTCAAACTTTGATCAGACTCCAAGTAATCAAGGATACAACTTGTCAGCACTTACCTCTACCATGGTCATATTTTTTTGGTTGACTGCAGATAAACGATCAGCCTCCCTAATTTTACTTATAGCTTCTCTTAGCAGAGCTCGAGCATCATCAACCTTGGTGTGGTAGTTTGCTAGCTTATCCCGGACCTCATTTTTGAGATCCTCATTTTTCTCACTGGGCTCACCAAATAATTTCTTCACCTTGTC